>NC_092155.1:45443666-45708666 GCF_045791955.1 Oncorhynchus clarkii lewisi
AAGACTACGACGCCATATCAAACATTCACTTATGCAATATTATCCATTTCAAATTTAGAGCCAGTGATCTGATAGCATTGCACTCCTCTCCCCATCGGTTCGAAAGGTCATGAATTGGAGTGGGAATCGCCTTCATTCGGATTCTTTCCCTCATCCCTTCCCCTCCCACCCTCTCCCCTACATTTCAGTGAAGAGGTCCAGTAGAGCTATTTATAGCCTAGTGTCAGTCTTGGTGAGCTGAGGATATGTAAATAAACCTCTGCTTCCTCATATGTGAGGGACTTCCTGGGTGGTAGAGAGCAGTGAGCTAACAAGGCCGGGTGAAGCGCGCCCGATTCTGCGCATGGTTGGCATGGCAACGCCATCTGTCCTCACAGCTATAACTTGGGCGTGAATGCAAATCCCAAATGCAGTCTTTCTTGTCACAATTCCTCTTCCATTCAGAAGCCGCGCTACGTTTTTACAGCCTACTACTATGTGGTGTGCCGACCAAGGCTATATACAGCATGTAATGATGTGTGTGATGCTTGTTCCATTGTCACCTACTAAGTCTGCGTTTAGACAGGCAGCCCAATTCTGATATTTTTCCAATAATTGGTATTTTGACCAATCACATCTGATCTTTTCACATCAGATCTTTTTCAGAGCTGATCTGATTGGTCAAAAGACCTATTAGTGAAAATAATATAATAATTAGGCTGCCTGTCTAAACCAAATATGTATATATTCACTAGATGACTGATAGGGGGAGCTGTGTTAAAGCCACCCTGCCTCCATCTTGGCATCCCCACCAGTGTAAAACATATTTTAAAAGCTATAGAAATGTATTTGTTAATGTCCTCATTCGTTTTTGCCACATGTATTATATTACAGGCACCTTAAATGCATACTTTAAATTATATTGTGTGAACTAAATATAATAATAACATTTTTAATTTAAGTATATTTTTGGGGATCTTACATACCTTAAGGGAACATTTCGGCATTTCGTGTATGATCAGTGAGAAAGTCCATATTGCAAATGTACGGTCCCTTACTAGACGTCCGAAATCGTTTGTAAAATTCGCGGTCGGCGTCGGGCCGTGCGGTAGGGCCAGACCTACCGGGAAGTCATCAAATGAACTTTGTCGGACATTCGGTTTCCGTTTTATAAAATAAACAAGTTTTTGACCGCTATCCCGGAATTTCCCACAAGAGGGCATACGGAATCATATGGCAATTTGGCAAAACATCACGAATCACGACGGGGCCTTATCTCGAAAACGGAAAATATTTCGAAGCCGAAACTTGGTGAGCGTAGGTTTGGCATAATGGGCAGTTGGCCCCGAACAAGATGGCGTCTAGGCCTCGACGGTTTTTGAGTTATGGCCGTTTTTCTGGGATTAAAGGTCCTAAATGGAAATAGACAAATTAGTTTTCCACTTCAGGTCAAAGTCAAGGAGCCTCCGGTGTCAATAAAAAAAGAACCAGCCATTTATCTATCGTCATTTAAGAGAAACGGAACAATGACAACTTGGCGATGGTCACAAATAGGCGTTTTTTTTCTTCAACGGTTACAGATCCAGTTGCAGGGTGTTCATACGAATCTTTTTAAAGTGTGCTGCGGAGCTCTGCGAGATTTCTGTGATTTTCTATGATTTTCTGAAATAACACACACATACTAAACCCTCCGTAAATAACTCAGTTGTTAACGTAAAGACTTAAAACTCAGGATTCTGTAACAGCATACCCCAATGAGGATATGTGGTGATTTATAGCTTCCTGTGCCAACCGGAAGTGCCATAACTGGTGTCTCAGGGGCTGTTTCGAGGGGTTAAAAAAGTCTGATCTTTCCAAAACTTCATATGTGTGATTAGGCAACCCCCATGAACTGTAAATCAGTCATTTTTCCCAAAAAAAATCAAAGGAAAAAAAAATCACACTAAAACACACCTTGGATGGAGGGACGGACGTATTGGGGTGCGTAGAGACAGACAGTGGCTGCAATAGTTAGCTTTGTTGGAGCTAAAAAAGAACCGTCAGACCTAGAGTTCCGAAACTTTAGAAACCTGTTCTAGACCTCCGGTCGATGGTGCGTGGTGAGTTACGTGGCTCTAGACGGTTCTCGGACCGAGAAACAGCCTCGTACATTTGCAATACCTTCAATTCATTTTGACCATTACGAAAATGACGACGTTTAGAAAAGTCTCAGAGACGCAAGGCTAGGTGCATTGAAACCGGCTCGGTCCATAGAGACGGACCCCGACGTGTCTGTCCGATAGCTCGTTCAAGGACCCCGTAGCAAGGCATGGAAAAAAGTGGATTTTCAGCACCAATTAGGGTTTTTCTCGGACACCAAATGACCTATCGAGCCGAAACTCGGGATTCGGGGTCGCCTCACATAGGCCTTCACATAATGTCCGAACTGGACCCGCAGCTAGAACGTAACTATGTGTTTTACCTTTTTATTATGTTTTAAACCGAAGGCGCTGTGAATTATGGGCCTGCTCTGACATATGTGATAGTTGGCTTCTAAATGAGTAGGAAAAAGTGGGTTTGGTGTCAATTGATATCCGTTTGGTGTCATAATGACATCTAAATGACTGGTGGACACTGACTTGCTAGTTGACTTTTGTGCATTTGCAATATGTTTAAACGGAGAGGGACCATCACCAAAATGTCATTCTGAAATCAACACAAAAAATGGCATCACCATAGTCTCCAGACTGTGACGAGTTCAACGAGCTATCCCGCTTGACCGTAGCTCGCTCGGTCTAGGCGCAGCGACCATTAGAATAGTAGGCCCAAAATGAAGCCTGCCCCACAACGTCATTTGATTTTGGGTGAGAGTGAGAGAACCGTTAGGGTGAGAAGAAAAATTCCACCACAGGAATGTTCCTAAGGTCCTCCCGATCCGTGCAAGCCTAACCTTGACCGTGTGGCATTAACCCTTAACAGTAAAACAGTGTTTTTTGATCTCACAGAATGCAGTGTCATCTCTCCCCATAGGAATACATTGCCTGCACCCCTAATTTCAACCTGAAGTCTATATGGGTTATGAATGCCGTATGAACCTGTCTTCGGTACCAGTCCATCAGGCCACTATGAGGTCTACCTGTGTTGATTCTGAGCTTCCTGGACCAACCGGAAGTGGTTAAAATGCCCCTAAAAGTGTTTACCCATACCCTGCCTGCAGTTTGATAGACATAGTGCATTCAACCCTGTGTAAATCAGTCAATTCTTAACGTAAGGACTTAAAACTCAGGATTCTGTAACAGCATACCCCAATGAGGATATGTGTTGATTTGTAGCTTCCTGTGCCAACCGGAAGTGCCATAATTGGTGTCTCAGGGGCTGTTTCGAAGGGTTAAAAAAGTCAGATCTGTCCAAAACTTCATATGTGTGATTAGGCAACCCCCATGAACTGTAAATCAGTCATTTTTCCCCAAAAAATTCAAAGGAAAAAAAAATTACACTAAAACACAACTTGGAAGGAGGGACGTATTGGGGTGCGTAGAGACAGACAGTGGCTGCAATAGTTAGCTTTGTTGGAGCTAAAAAAGAACCGTCAGACCTAGAGTTCCGAAACTTTAGAAACCTGTTCTAGACCTCCGGTCGATGGTGCGTGGTGAGTTACGTGGCTCTAGATGGTTCTCGGACCGAGAAACAGCCTCGTACATTTGCAATACCTTCAATTCATTTTGACCATCACGAAAATGACGACGTTCAGAAAAGTCTCAGAGACGCAAGGCTAGGTGCATTGAAACCCCGACGTGTCTGTCCGATAGCTCGTTCAAGGACCCCATAGCAAGTCATGGAAAATAGTGGATTTTCAGCACCAATTAGGGTTTTTCTCGGACACCAAATGACCTATCGAGCCGAAACTTGGGATTCGGGGTCGCCTCAGCTAGGCCAACACATAACTTAAGAAATGGACCCGCAGCTAGAACGTAACTACGTGTTTTATGGTTTTTTTATGGTTTGAACCCAAGGCGTTGTGAATTTTGGGCCAGCTCTGAAGTATGTAATAGTTGGCTACTAAACGAGTTGGAAAAAGTGGGTTTGGTGTCAGTTTGTATCAGTTTGGTGTCAGAATGATATCTAATTGACTGATGGACTCTTGTCCACTTGACTCTTGTACATTTGCAATATGTTTAAACAGTGAGGTACCATCACCAAAAGCGACATTCTGAAATCAACCCTAACGAGCGATTGAGATGAACCAGAATCACTGCAAAGCCATCCCGAGTTCATCGGGCCAGTCAATTTCACATTCCTGCAGGATTTTTATAGCATGACCAATTCGTGATGGTGCCGGCCCATTGAAACATATTGCAAATGCACAGTGACTTTGAAAAAGTAAGGAAACATAAACAAAAAAAATCAATTTTTTTTTTTTTTGGGTGACCAGTTGCACGTGCATTTGCAATATGATTCTATAGTGAAAAAACATATTGCAAATGCACAGTGACTTTGAAAAAGTAAGGAAACATAAACAAAAAAAATCTAAAATTTTTTGGGGGGGATGACCAGTTGCATGTGCATTTGCAATATGATTCTATAGTGAAAAAACATATTGCAAATGCACAGTGACTTTGAAAAAGTAAGGAAAAATAAAAAAAAAAATCTAAATTTTTTTTGGGGGGATGACCAGTTGCACGTGCATTTGCAATATGATTCTATAGTGAAAAAACATATTGCAAATGCACAGTGACTTTGAAAAAGTAAGGAAAAATAAACAAAAAAAATCTAAATTTTTTTGGGGGGGATGACCAGTTGCATGTGCATTTGCAATATGATTCTATAGTGAAAAAACATATTGCAAATGCACAGTGACTTTGAAAAAGTAAGGAAACATAAACAAAAAAAATCCAAAATTTTTATTTTTGGGTGACCAGTTGCACGTGCATTTGCAATATGATTCTATAGTGAAAAAACATATTGCAAATGCACAGTGACTTTGAAAAAGTAAGGAAACATAAACAAAAAAAATCCAAAATTTTTTGGGGGGGGTGACCAGTTGTACGTGCATTTGCAATATGATTCTATAGTGAAAAAACATATTGCAAATGCACAGTGACTTTGAAAAAGTAAGGAAACATAAACAAAAAAAATCTAAATTTTTTGGGGGGGGATGACCAGTTGCCTGTGCATTTGCAATATGATTCTATAGTGAAAAAACATATTGCAAATGCACAGTGACTTTGAAAAAGTAAGGAAAAATAAACAAAAAAAATCTAAATTTTTTTTGGGGGGATGACCAGTTGCACGTGCATTTGCAATATGATTCTATAGTGAAAAAACATATTGCAAATGCACAGTGACTTTGAAAAAGTAAGGAAACATAAACAAAAAAAATCTAATTTTTTTGGGGGGGGATGACCAGTTGCATGTGCATTTGCAATATGATTCTATAGTGAAAAAACATATTGCAAATGCACAGTGACTTTGAAAAAGTAAGGAAACATAAACAAAAAAAATCCAAAATTTTTATTTTTGGGTGACCAGTTGCACGTGCATTTGCAATATGATTCTATAGTGAAAAAACATATTGCAAATGCACAGTGACTTTGAAAAAGTAAGGAAACATAAACAAAAAAAATCTAAATTTTTTTGGGGGGGATGACCAGTTGCATGTGCATTTGCAATATGATTCTATAGTGAAAAAACATATTGCAAATGCACAGTGACTTTGAAAAAGTAAGGAAACATAAACAAAAAAAATCATTTTTTTTTTTTTTTGGGTGACCAGTTGCACGTGCATTTGCAATATGATTCTATAGTGAAAAAACATATTGCAAATGCACAGTGACTTTGAAAAAGTAAGGAAAAATAAACAAAAAAAATCTAAATTTTTTTTGGGGGGATGACCAGTTGCACGTGCATTTGCAATATGATTCTATAGTGAAAAAACATATTGCAAATGCACAGTGACTTTGAAAAAGTAAGGAAACATAAACAAAAAAAATCTAAATTTTTTTGGGGGGGATGACCAGTTGCATGTGCATTTGCAATATGATTCTATAGTGAAAAAACATATTGCAAATGCACAGTGACTTTGAAAAAGTAAGGAAACATAAACAAAAAAAATCCAAAATTTTTATTTTTGGGTGACCAGTTGCACGTGCATTTGCAATATGATTCTATAGTGAAAAAACATATTGCAAATGCACAGTGACTTTGAAAAAGTAAGGAAACATAAACAAAAAAAATCTAAATTTTTTGGGGGGGGATGACCAGTTGCCTGTGCATTTGCAATATGATTCTATAGTGAAAAAACATATTGCAAATGCACAGTGACTTTGAAAAAGTAAGGAAAAATAAACAAAAAAAATCTAAAAATTTTTTGGGGGGATGACCAGTTGCACGTGCATTTGCAATATGATTCTATAGTGAAAAAACATATTGCAAATGCACAGTGACTTTGAAAAAGTAAGGAAACATAAACAAAAAAAATCTAATTTTTTGGGGGGGGGATGACCAGTTGCATGTGCATTTGCAATATGATTCTATAGTGAAAAAACATATTGCAAATGCACAGTGACTTTGAAAAAGTAAGGAAACATAAACAAAAAAAATCCAAAATTTTTATTTTTGGGTGACCAGTTGCACGTGCATTTGCAATATGATTCTATAGTGAAAAAACATATTGCAAATGCACAGTGACTTTGAAAAAGTAAGGAAACATAAACAAAAAAAATCCAAATTTTTTTGGGGGGGGTGACCAGTTGTACGTGCATTTGCAATATGAGTCTATAGTGAAAAAACATATTGCAAATGCACAGTGATTTTGAAAAAGTAAGGAAACATAAACAAAAAAAATCTATTTTTTTTGGGGGGGGATGACCAGTTGCATGTGCATTTGCAATATGATTCTATAGTGAAAAAACATATTGCAAATGCACAGTGACTTTGAAAAAGTAAGGAAAAATAAACAAAAAAAATCTAAATTTTTTTTGGGGGGATGACCAGTTGCACGTGCATTTGCAATATGATTCTATAGTGAAAAAACATATTGCAAATGCACAGTGACTTTGAAAAAGTAAGGAAACATAAACAAAAAAAATCTAAATTTTTTGGGGGGGATGACCAGTTGCATGTGCATTTGCAATATGATTCTATAGTGAAAAAACATATTGCAAATGCACAGTGACTTTGAAAAAGTAAGGAAACATAAACAAAAAAAATCCAAAATTTTTATTTTTGGGTGACCAGTTGCACGTGCATTTGCAATATGATTCTATAGTGAAAAAACATATTGCAAATGCACAGTGACTTTGAAAAAGTAAGGAAACATAAACAAAAAAAATCCAAATTTTTTTTTGGGGGGTGACCAGTTGTACGTGCATTTGCAATATGATTCTATAGTGAAAAAACATATTGCAAATGCACAGTGACTTTGAAAAAGTAAGGAAACATAAACAAAAAAAATCTAAACAATTTTTTTGGGGGATGACCAGTTGCATGTGCATTTGCAATATGATTCTATAGTGAAAAAACATATTGCAAATGCACAGTGACTTTGAAAAAGTAAGGAAACATAAACAAAAAAAATCTAAATTTTTTTTGGGGGGATGACCAGTTGCATGTGCATTTGCAATATGATTCTATAGTGAAAAAACATATTGCAAATGCACAGTGACTTTGAAAAAGTAAGGAAACATAAACAAAAAAAATCAAAACATTTTTTTTTTGGGTGACCAGTTGCACGTGCATTTGCAATATGATTCTATAGTGAAAAAACATCACCAAAAGCGACATTCTGAAATCAACCCAAACGAGCGATTGAGATGACCCAGAATCACTGCAAAGCCATCCCGAGTTCATCGGGCCAGTCAATTTCACATTCCTGCAGGATTTTTATAGCATGACAAATTCGTGATGGTACCTGCCCATTAAAACATATTGCAAATGCACAGTGACTTTGAAAAAGTAAGGAAACATAGAATCAAATTATTTTTTTTTGGGTTACCAGTTGCACATTTCAGATCACCAGTTGCACATTTCAGATCACCAGTTGCACATTTCAGATCACCAGTTGCACGGAGGAAAATCGTTACTTTTGACTTTGACTTTTGACTTCCTATGACATCATATTGCAAATGGACAAAACATATTCCTTATGCACAAGTAAAAAAAATAAAATTATGATAATAACATTTTACAAAAGTATATTCATACACTTCTTACACATGATTAATTGTCTTAAAATCGAAACAATTTCGAAAAACGGTCCAGAAAGCACTTTTTTTAGTTTTTAAAGTTTAAAAAAAAAATCAAATTTTCGACTTTTGACATCCTATTAAATCATATTGCAAATGGACAAAACATATGCCTTATGCACAAGTAAAAAAAAAAAAAAAAATTATGATAATAAAATACGAATAAAGTATGTTGATACAGTTCTTATACGTGTGTAATTGACACAAAATTCGAAAGAATTTTGAAAAACGGTCCAGAAAGCACTTTTTTAAGGATGTGTGAAGTTTTTTACCAAATTTTGACATTTTTGACTTTTGACTTTTGACTTCCTATGAAATCATATTCCAAATGGAGAAAACATATGCCTTATGCACTAGTAAAAAAAAAAAAAAATGATAATAAAGTATGACTAAAGTATGTTGATAAAGTTCTTATACATGTGTAATTGACATAAAAATTGAAAGAATTTTGAAAAACGGTCCAGAAAGCACTTTTTTAAGGATGTGTGAAGTTTTTTACCAAATTTTGACATTTTTGACTTTTGACTTTTGACTTCCTATGAAATCATATTGCAAATGGACAAAACATATGCCTTATGCGCATGTAATAAAAAAAAAAAAAATTTGATATCAAAATTGGACAAAAGTATATTCATACAGTTCTTACACATGTGTAATTGACAAAAAAAAGCGAAAGAATTTCGAAAAAAGGCCCAGAAAGCACTTTTTTAAGGGGTAAAAAGTTTTTGAAAAAAATATCATTTTTTCAAAATTTTTCTTTTGGATATTGACTTGGGTTGCATTTCCAATATGAAAAACCCAGGTGGAGCGCACTCGCCCCCTGTTGGATTTTTGAGGTGTTACAATTGGCAATTGCCATATGGCATTTGCCATATACTTTGCACGAATCAACGCCGCTTTGGGTGGTATTGGACATCGTGTACATGGTTTGTCCAATGCCAATATCTTGACATTCATTTTTGTACAATTCAGGGGGGTATTCCCTTACTAATGTTACTGTCCCCACTACAACAAAGAAATACTTAAATACATGTAATTTTGTCCTTGAAACATTTCTTTAAAATACTGTAGAGTTCTATTCATTCCTATGGAGGACTGCTCCTACAGGAGCAGAGTGCCAATATGGCCGACCGGTGGCTTCAAAGCCTCTCAATGGTCAATACATAGCATCAGCAATCCAGGGTTTATATACAGTGCCTTGCGAAAGTATTCGGCCCCCTTGAACTTTGCGACCTTTTGCCACATTTCAGGCTTCAAACATAAAGATATAAAACTGTATTTTTTTGTGAAGAATCAACAACAAGTGGGACACAATCATGAAGTGGAACGACATTTATTGGATATTTCAAACTTTTTTAACAAATCAAAAACTGAAAAATTGGGCGTGCAAAATTATTCAGCCCCCTTAAGTTAATACTTTGTAGCGCCACCTTTTGCTGCGATTACAGCTGTAAGTCGCTTGGGGTATGTCTCTATCAGTTTTGCACATCGAGAGACTGACATTTTTTCCCATTCCTCCTTGCAAAACAGCTCGAGCTCAGTGAGGTTGGATGGAGAGCATTTGTGAACAGCAGTTTTCAGTTCTTTCCACAGATTCTCGATTGGATTCAGGTCTGGACTTTGACTTGGCCATTCTAACACATGGTTATGTTTATTTTTGAACCATTCCATTGTAGATTTTGCTTTATGTTTTGGATCATTGTCTTGTTGGAAGACAAATCTCCGTCCCAGTCTCAGGTCTTTTGCAGACTCCATCAGGTTTTTTTCCAGAATGATCCTGTATTTGGCTCCATCCATCTTCCCATCAATTTTAACCATCTTCCCTGTCCCTTCTGAAGAAAAGCAGGCCCAAACCATGATGCTGCCACCACCATGTTTGACAGTGGGGATGGTGTGTTCAGCTGTGTTGCTTTTACGCCAAACATAACGTTTTGCATTGTTGCCAAAAAGTTCAATTTTGGTTTCATCTGACCAGAGCACCTTCTTCCACATGTTTGGTGTGTCTCCCAGGTGGCTTGTGGCAAACTTTAAACAACACTTTTTATGGATATCTTTAAGAAATGGCTTTCTTCTTGCCACTCTTCCATAAAGGCCAGATTTGTGCAATATACGACTGATTGTTGTCCTATGGACAGAGTCTCCCACCTCAGCTGTAGATCTCTGCAGTTCATCCAGAGTGATCATGGGCCTCTTGGCTGCATCTCAGATCAGTCTTCTCCTTGTATGAGCTGAATGTTTAGAGGGACGGCCAGGTCTTGGTAGATTTGCAGTGGTCTGATACTCCTTCCATTTCAATATTATCGCTTGCACAGTGCTCCTTGGGATGTTTAAAGCTTGGGAAATATTTTTGTATCCAAATCCGGCTTTAAACTTCTTCACAACAGTATCTCTGTTCTTCATGATGCTCTCTGCGCTTTTAACGGACCTCTGAGACTATCACAGTGCAGGTGCATTTATACGGAGACTTGATTACACACAGGTGGATTGTATTTATCATCATTAGTCATTTAGGTCAACATTGGATCATTCAGAGATCCTCACTGAACTTCTGGAGAGAGTTTGCTGCACTGAAAGTAAAGGGGCTGAATAATTTTGCACGCCCAATTTTTCCGTTTTTGATTTGTTAAAAAAGTTTGAAATATCCAATAAATGTCGTTCCACTTCATGATTGTGTCCCACTTGTTGTTGATTCTTCACAAAAAAATACAGTTTTATATCTTTATGTTTGAAGCCTGAAATGTGGCAAAAGGTCACAAAGTTCAAGGGGGCCGAATACTTTCGCAAGGCACTGTACATCACTGGTCTAAACGCAGCCTCACGCCTCGATCATACCGGTAGCAACATTGCGCAAAATGGTTCGCAGCATCAACAAAAGTTCAACATTCACCTTCTGCTACCATTTCTGTCAATAGATAAATCCAACAACGTATGCAACACACAGAACACACTGCAACTGCCTCTGCAACGCAAGGCTGCAAGGCAAACGTAGCATTCCATTGGAAATGAATGTCCTTCTGGTGTACCAGCATGCAATGACGCTGTCGGTGTGATCGAGGCGTAAGGAACACAATGGTGACAGAGGATATGATTGTTACACTGAACACAAATATAAATGCAACATGCAACAATTTCAAAGATTTCACTGAGTTACAGTTCATATAAGGAAATCAGTCAATTGAAATTAATTCCTTAGGCCCTAATCTATGGATTTCACATGACTGGGAACACAGATATGCATCTGTTGGTCACAGATACCTTAAAAAAAAGGGTAGGGGTGTGGATCAGAAAACCAGTCAGTATCTGGTGTGACTATTATTTGCCTCATGCAGAGCGACACATTTCCTTCGCATAAAGTTGATCAGGTATGTTGCTTGTGGCCTGTGGAATGTTGTCCCACTCCTCTTCAATGCCTGTGCAAAGTTGTTGGATATTGTGGAAGTCGTACATATGGATCCAGAGCATCCCAAACATACTCAATTGATGACGTGTCTGGTGAGTATGCAGGCCATGGAAGAACTGGGACATTTTCAGCTTCCCGGAATTGTGTACAGGTCCTTGCGACATGGGGCTGTGCATTATCATGCTGAAACATGAGCAGTAGTGGAAAAAGTACCCAATTGGCATACAGTAAAATTAAGATACCTTAATAAGAAATGACTCAAGTAAAAGTGAAAGTTGCCCAGTACAATCCTACTTGAGTAAAATGATTTGGTTTTAAATCTACTAAAGTAGAAGTAAAAGTATAAATCATTTCTAATTCATTATATTAATCAAACCATACGGCACAATGTTCTTGTTTTAATTTACGGATAGCCAGGGGCACGCGCCAACACTCAGACATCATTTATAAATTAAGCAAGTGTTTAGTTAGTCTGCCAGATCGGAGGCAGTAAGGATGACCAGGGATGTTATGTTGATAAGTGTGTGAATTAGACCATTTTCCTGTCCTGCTAAGCATTCAAAATATAACGAGTACTTTTGGGTGTCAGGGAAAATGTATAGAGTAAAAAGTACATCATTTTCTTTAGGAATGTAGTGAAGTAAAAGTAAAAGTTGTCAAATATATAAATAGTAAAGTAAAGTACAGATACCCCCCAAAAACTCCTAAATAGTACTTTCAAGTATTTTTACTTAAGTACTTTACACCACTGAACATGAGGTGATGGTGGGGGATGAATGGCACGACAATGGGCCTCAGGATCTGGTCATGGTATCTCTATGCATTCAAAATGCCATCGATAAAATGCAATTGTGTTCATTGTCTGTAGCTTATGCCTGCCCATACCATAACCTCACCGCCACCATGGGGCACACGACGTCACACATGCTGTCTGTCATCTGCCCGGGACAGTTGAAACCTGGATTTATCCGTGAAGAGCACACTTCTACAGCGTGCCAGTGGCCATCGAAGGTGAGCATTTGCCCACTGAAGTCTGTTACGATGCCAAACTGTAGTCAGGTCAAGACCCCGATGAGGACGAAGAGCACGCAGATGAGCTTCCCTGAGACGGTTTCTTACAGTTTGTGCAGAAATTCTTTGTTTGCGCAAACCCACAGTTTCATCAGCTGTCCGGGTCGCTGGTTGGTATCAGACGATCCTGCAGGTGAAGAAACCGGATGTGGAGGTCCTGGGCTGGTGTGGTTACACGTGGTCTATGGTTGTGAGGCCGATAACATTAAATTCTCTGGCAACAGCTCTGGTGGAAATTTCTGCAGTCAGCATGCCAATTGCACACTCCCTCAAAACTTGAGACATCTGTGGCACTGTGTTGTGTGACAAAACTGCACATTTTAGAGTGGCCTTTTATTCTCCCCAGCACAAGGTGCACCTGTGTAATGATCATGCTCTTTAATTAGCTTTTTGATATGCCACACCTGTCAGGTGGATGGATTATCTTGGCAAATGAGAAATGCTCACTAACAGGGATGTAAACAAATTTGTGCACAACATTTGAGAGAGAAATACGCTTTATGTGCGTATGGAAAATTTCAGGGATCTTTTATTTCAGCTCGTGAAACATGGGACCTTTACATGTTGCGTTTATATTTTTATTCAGTATATAAGATGATGGGAATTAGTAGAACATCATTTGTTTCAGTGTGATGTAGTGCACAATATGCAGCACAGTTCATATCTATGCTGTCTATATCTGGACAGATCACATATGACATCACTATGCAATTGGGAGGTCGTCATGACAACAGTCTGGGTGATAATAATGAAGCCTCCCTGTATGTCAATGTACCCTTGCTTCTGCTAAGACGTCCTGTTTTTTATTGCACGGGTGTTCACGTGCCCCTGATAACGCAGTAAGGATAATGATCAACTTCATGGGTAAAGCGCTTTTCAAACGTTACGCTCAAAGTGCTACATATAAAGGTAATCAATAATGATGTTAATAACCCAAAATACATTCTGCTCTTCTGTTGCACTCTGCATATGTGTTCCCTGATCGGATTGAATTCCGACCTGAGTTAATTAGGTTGCATGGCCAGGAGCGATGTGATATGAAGAGTGGGTTTTCTTGATCTTTGCATACCTCACCTACACTTTCCTCTGTGCATCCATTGTGTACAACAAAAAGTCCCCCCCCCCCCCCCACCACACACACACACACACAAAAACATGCTCGCAGTTAGTCAGCGAAGAACTGAAAATACCTCGTCAAGAAGGAGCTGATATCGCCATGACAACGCCACTGCCTGACGACGGGAAGCGGTGCAATTTGATACCTGAATATTTTTGTGTCGAGACACTTGAGAGATCGACGCACTTAACTTTCTCATTCATTTCTCGCTGGTTTCATTTCAACCAATGGGATTTGGGGACCCTGGCTGTGCAGGTCACATAGGGTTTGGTCATACTTGGGATGAAACAAGGTTTCTGCAGAGTCTCATAGATTTCCTCTGTTCATGTTTTGAAAGAAGACAAGTGTTGTCTCACTTTCAGCAAATGCCACATTTGTTTACGCAAAAATACCAGGAAAGGGAAGGAAACTGACATTCAGCCAAAGAATTTACAAAGGTTGCTGTAGTGGGCCTCTTGAGTGGCGCAGCGCTCTAAGGCACTGCATCACAGTGCTGCGGCGTCACTACAGCCTGGGTTTCAATCCCAGGCTGTGTCACAACTCCCATTGGGCAGTGCACAATTGGCCCAGCGTTGTCTGTGTTAGGGGAGGGTTTGGCCAGGGGAGGGTTTGGCCGGGGGAGGGGGCTTTACTTGGCTCATCGTGCTCTAGCGACTCCTCGTGGCGGGCCGGGCACATGCAGGCTGACTTCAGTGGTCAGTTGAACTGTGTTTTCTTCGACACATTGGTGCATCTGGCCGGTGTTTAGAAGCACGGCTTGGCGGGTCATGGGGGGACGCATGACTTGACCTTCGCCTCTCCTGAGACCGTTGGGGAGTTGCACGGATGAGACAAAATTGTAATCATGAAATTGGGGAGAAAAAAGGGGGTAAAAATTACACCACCAAAAAAGGTTGCTGTAGTGCTAGCCTTTACTAGCAGTCAAACACTGAATTCATAGATGTCATATCATTTGAAGGAGTCTCTCGTTATTTCTATCATATGTTGGTAGCGGCATGTCCTTGCTATTTTTAAAAGTGGACTCAGCAATATGACATCCTCACACACAACGGGGTGACTTCCTGCTTAGAGATATCAACATTGACAAACAAATCACTAACGCTTCCTTCCACAAGGAGGGTGCTAATTGAAAAGAGCCAATAGGCTTTCTTGGCAGATTTGAGTCTTATTGTTGATATTGTGTTTGATAATGTCAAATTGCTGATTGCACCTTTCAGTCGCTGCAAATGTTTGAAGAACTGGGGGGGGGCATGAAATGCTATGTCATAGTAAACTCATGTTCACTTTCACAGGGGCTACGAAGATGACCAACCGGGCTGCGCTCTGGTATGTCCCCTTCTCTCTGGAAGACGTGGACAATGTCACAGAGGTGCCTCCCATCAAGGTGGGTCAATGCACAGAGGAGGATGAAGTTGACCCTAGACACGGATCTATGGTTAGTTCAGCATTTCCCTCACATGATGGTTACCGTGCATGTGTCCCTTCTAGTATGCCAGCCCGGGGCAGGAGGAGGAGGGGAAGAAGCGCTACGAAGCTCAGAAGATGGAGAGACTAGAGACGAAGGAGAGGAACGGAGAGCTGCTCATGCCTGTGTCTGCCCCGGGTAAACACCACTTACCCCTATTGCTGACCTCTGACCTCTAGGACTTATGGGATTTATCTCCTCCATACGATCTAAACCGTAAGGGTTGGATAGAGGGCACGTTTGCCATAATGGCAAAGATAGAATTAGATAGAGGGCACACACCCTATGTCTAAATCGGAGCAGTAGTGTAGATATCACCCATTAGAAGCAAGTATGTTTAGCCTTGGGGTTAAAAGCTTTGGGTTAGTAAAAAGGGACTCATGCAAAGGTTGCTGGTTTGAATCACCAAGCCCACTGGGTGAAAATCTGTGCATGTGTCCTTGAGCAAGGCACTTAGCCCTAATTGCGCCTGTAAGTTGCTCTAGAGCATCTGGTCAATGACAAAAATGTAAAATTGCTGTGTTTGAGAACCGTGTTTGAATTCCCTCTAGTTGTAAACTAAATGAATGTAAAAGGGTGATGGCTCAGTTGGTTTGGCCATGGTGCTTCTGCCTTTCTCGTCACAAAGTAGTTACCAGTTGTATTTGATGTAGGCGCCGGAAAGTATACATTTTTAGCACATAAATCACTCTTACCCTAGTAAATCAGTAAAGATCAGTTGAAGTGCCAGCTTAAACCGAAGTAGTACAAAGTATGGTATAATTTCGATAGTGTGTGTATTACTGGTGAACAGCTGATCTGACAGTAAAATAGTGGGTAAAATAGCATGTTGTTTTTCTTTCTCCATCTAATTTTGATTTTCCTGGTTCGTTTGACCTGCTGCAGACAGAACAACAAAAGGTACGTCGGTATGGATTTTTAAAAGACTAAAGACTGCATGCATGTCAGCACAGAGATATTGGGATGGATGGATGGAATTGTTCCATCCTTGAACGCTTCGCAAAGTATTCCTGGTTATTCCCTGATTTATTTGAGTAATACCGAGGCCATTTAACTGTCTCAATACTTATATTTCAACCCTGTTTTTTTCTGTCTGTGTGTGCGTGTGTGTGCGCGTGTGTGTGTGTGTGTGTGCGTTGCAGAGCCCTATACGGTCGGCTTTAGCCAGTCCAGTCTGATCCATCTGGTGGGGCCTTCAGACTGCACGCTGCATGGCTTCGTACACGGAGGTGAGTAAATCCGCTCGATCACTTCTCGTGTGTGTGTGTCATTCAACAGAGTTTGAAATGGTTTGTACATTCCGGATAGAGAGTAAGGAAGGGAGAGACAGAGAGGCAGCAGCATCCAGCCAGGAGGTCTTATGTAATCACGACAGTGCTAGCATCCTCAGCAGCGTTCTCTGCATAGCGTCCTTAATGAGCCACTCCATGTGAGCGAGGAGGGAAGCATGAAAAGGGCACAAACTGCATTCTAAATGGCCACCGCCGCTTGTTCCTCATTTGCCTCTTAATTGGACACATTCCTCAGTGGGTCCAAATTAAAAAGTCAGACATTTCACATCAGCCTCTTAACTGTGTCTTCCCCCTCTCTCTGCCCCCCACGTCTCTGTACTCTCTCTCTCTCTCTTCTCTCTGCTGTTATGTATCATTTCCTTTCTTCCCTTGTCTCTCTTTCTCTCTCCTCCTTTTTGTTTATTTCTTCGTTCCCTCTGTAGCGAAATGTAATATTGTCGCACAACAACAACATTGACCTGACACATTATCACTGTGTCACGTTAACGATCATTCAGACCTTTTCAAATCTGCTGCTGCTTAAAGAGATTGAAACTTCAAAGGACTGCAAGTGAATGCAGGTTTTTTTGTTGTTTTGCCCAGTATCTGTAAAATCTGATATTCAACACCATCTCCGGCCATCTGTAGAAGGTAAACACAGAACTTTTCCCGTGCGCTGATCTGTATTTCTCTCTGATGGCCATTCTTGTGGTAATGAGCACATCACAGATGAGGAGCAACAAGGTTCCCAGGCCGCCAGTTATCGATCGCTCATCATACACAGCTAAAGTCCTCGTGGGCCATTTTACCCCTCTCGCTTTCTCCCTCCCTCCCTCTTTTCATATAATGAAGGTTTTCTCTTTCATCATATCTCTGGCAGGATTTCCATGCTAGACAGGCCGGGGATGGTCCTATGGAGTGCTGTTGGGAATACCAATAAGCTTGCCTGCAGGGTTGAATAGTACAGTGGTTGAAGCCAATGCCTGATGCAGGGTTTTAAAGTTAGTACTGTGCTAGGAGAGCCTTGGAATGCAGTGTGTGTGTGTGTGTGTGTGTGTGTGTGTGTGTGTGTGTGTGTGTGTGTGTGTGTGTGTGTGTGTGTGTGTGTGTGTGTGTGTGTGTGTGTGTTTGTGTGTGTGTGTGTGTGTGTGTGTGTGTGGGAGTGAGTGTGTGTATGTGTAGGACTGTACGTGTGTGTTTCTGTGTGTGTGTGTGTGTGTGTGTGTGTGTGTGTGTGTGTGTGTGTGTGTGTGTGTATGTTTTTGTCTGAAGAATCTTGTTGCTTTCTGAACAAAATAAACTATTAAAACACAGTATTTAAATTAACTATCTAAAAAAATATATATATATATATTTTGATTGCGCAGCATCTTTAATGACTGATTTCTAATGACTCAGGAGATGAGTCCAGGGCAGATGAATCACCATTGATTTCAGTGAAAGTGAATAGATGGATGGGAGCACAAGGCTCTCAGGCAGTGAGAGGGGGGCCTAAGGGGTCCATCCATGACAGAGTGGAGTCTGGACTTCAGAAGTCCTTCAAACTAGGCCAGCCCAGGGAGCCGTGACTGTGTCTCCCCCTCACAGCCAAACTGGATGTCACAGCCACAGTTTACATGGTCAAGGACAAGTGCCTCATCAAAAGGTTTTTCTGGGTAGGCGGACACCGCCCCTAGACCTAGATGCTGATCTTAGATCAGCTAATGGATTAAGTTAGGAATTGGGTAGGGGAAGCTGATCCTGTGCTTAAGAACAACTTCCATCTGCAGTGCATAGCCTGGACTCTCCACACTAGAGTGCTGCTGAATTCCCTTTCTCTGTTTCGCCAAAGTGTGTATCCATTCACTCCCAACCTCAGAGGTTTAAAAGAGATGGACTGGTGTAAATAAGGTGAACATTTCTTCTCTAGCCCATGTTCAGACCAATCCAATGTTCCTTGAGGGCTAACTCAGCTGGTGTGAGGAAAGAAAGAGGATATCGCTCCCTGGCAACGATCATTCATTCTCTCTCTCTCTCTCTCTCTCTCTCTCTCTCTCTCTCTCTCTCTCTCACTCACTCACTCACTCACTCACTCACTCACTCACTCACTCACTCACTCACTCACTCACTCACTCACTCACACTCTCTCTCTCTCTCTCTCTCTCACTAGCTCTCTCCTTGTGTTGTTAGGAAGCTTTCCACGTGTTTCCATGGAAACAGCTGTTGACTGCAACAGGCTTTGAGATCATGACAGTGATTAAACAATAGACAGATGAATGGAAAAAACATGAGTGATTCAAAGGTTTTGTCGTTTAATTTCAGAATTGTTTGGCATGTTGGAGCATTCATCAATCAGATGTAGTCCTGCCGTCTAACGGGGCCATGGTGTGTGTGTGTGTGTGTGTGTGTGTGTGTGTGTGTGTGTGTGTGTGTGTGTGTGTGTGTGTGTGTGTGTGTGTGTGTGTGTGTGTGTGTGTGTGTGTGTGTGTGTGTGTGTATATATATTTGTGTGGGTGTGTGTGCTTATCAATCAATTCAATTCAATTCTGCTTCAATTCAAGCTGATACAGAAACTAACAAAACACATTGACCTGCCGCATCACCAACATGACGGGTGCACACACACACACACACACACACACACTGTCATTTACTGTAAGTGTTAATCAACTTAACACCAGCCTTGGCTTGCTTGAGTGCTAGAGTCAGTCTGTCTGTTATAAAAGTGTCTCTTAAATTTTCAGAACGTAAATAAACCAATAGTATATATGTATATGTTTGTTGGTCAAATCACTGTTAACACATCTATCCAAGCGTTGTTTGTCCCTCCTTTTTGCTCTCCTTATCCCACTGAAACTTTGAAGCCATTTCTAGTATCGTGACACTGTTTCCTGCCAGCCCTTGATCAGCCGAAGCAATTTTTATGGTAACCATGACAGCGCCCACTTGCTATTTGTAGAATTCAGCACCCACTTGTTATCTGTGCCCAGTGGGAAGTTGTTTATGCAGGAAACAGCTGCAAACTCTAAAACAGAAGACAAATATACATAAAATATGTGGCTTTTCAGGACCTCGGGAGCTACTTGCGAAAACATTAACGGGACCTGTTTCTATGGTAACACCTCATTAGGAGGCAGGTTGAGCCATTTGATTATAGCACTCGCTGCGGAGAGAACGAGAAACACAGAGAGAGAGAAAGAGTGAGAGAGAGATTTTATTTACCCCCGTCCGTAGGGGAGTGCTGTGTTTTTTTTTTATAACTAAGCATCCTGGGGAGGCCATGAATGTGGGCACGGCTGATGGGAGACGAGCGAGCACCTTGGCGCTGCCCAGATCTCCCTTTGTTATCCTAAAGCCTGGGTTTCAACTCAGAGTATGCTATTCCGTTCTTCTGAAATAGACTACATTTTCTTCATATCATGTTTCTTTAGACCTGTCTAAAATAAATAATGGATTCATTGTGAAGGTGCAGGCTATATGGATTTATTAGACTTTTTTAAAATGTAGATGTTCCAAAGGTCTACATCAGTGGCTTGTAGGCTATGTGTAGAAGCCAGGAGATGCTAAATGTGTTTATGTTAATTAACGGTGTCAATTACCGTGAGACCGGCAGTTATTTGCTTGACAATCACCAGCTGACAAAATGTTGTGACCTCCACAGCCCTAGTCGGGGGTCAATCCAAAGAGAGGCCAGTCGTATCTCAACAAGCTCCGTCCCCCTTCTCGTCTGTTGCCATATTTTGAAATATACAGTCGAGACACTGACCTCTTACACATTCCCTCCCTTGAGCAAGGCAGTTAACCCCCAACAACAACTGCTTGCCGGGCGCCGATGACGTGGACATCGATTAAGGCAGCCCCTGCACCTCTCTGATTCAAAGGGGTTGGGTTAAATGCGGAAGACATATTTCGGTTGTATGCATTCACTTGTGCAACTGACTAGGTATCCCCCTTTCCTTTCCCTTTTCATTGTAGATGGGTTTTCTCTCCATTTGAAAGATATTTCCTGTCGGTTGGTTTGGAGAGGAGGTATAAACTCATGATGTGTCTCCAGGCGCAGGGCTTTTTCAAGCTAAACGATGGGAGGTGCTAGTGTTAGCCATTAGCATTAGTGATAACATAGTGTTAGCCATTAGCATTAGTGATAACATAATATAGTGTTAGCACATTAGATATATTTCGGCGTAGGAAGAAATACCAGGGAATAACAAACACCATGACATTAAACTGTCATATACAGCGTATAATCCCATTTGCAGCATCTCTCGACTCCAACAGATTTGACTTCGCCATTTTGAATTCCTTGATAACACTGTCATTTCCAGGACTGTAACGTTCTAATAAATGTTGAATAAAGGCAGAGAGAGACTTCATTGCCTAAAGCCAAAGGCACCAATGCATGTAGGAAAATAAACAGTGCGTATTTTGAGAGAAAAACACTAAGTTTGTTCTGGTTTACATCCAGTTCTGTTTACATTCAGTTCTGATTAATGGCTCGCAAGAGGGTCTCTAGGAAGTGGTAGCAGCAGCAGCAGGGCGGCTGCATGCACAGACACGATTTCCGACAGCTCCTGAATATATGCTAGTGGCATTTCCCTAGACTCGGAAAATTCAATCCGAGGTGAGATCCCATCAATTTTCACGTGGGGCTGAGAGGGGGAAAAAAACAATGCAGTGTCTCATGATGCTTCATCACACACACGGTCATTGACAATAAGCCTACACCGATGGATAATAACTTCCCCTGTCCACACACTGAGAGCACGCTGACTGCTGTCACCTTTTTAGATGCACAACCACATCAAATGGGAGAAACAAGGGAAATAAGGAAGCCGGGCAGGGACATTTTTTTTCCAGAGGGCAGCTTCCTGCTGTCTTCCATTGTGAAGATGAGGGAGGTGAGAACGTAAAGGATGCGATTGCCTCCCCTGTAAATGGCCTCCCACATACTGTCTGTTTTTACGGCATGTATTGAGGCCCCTTCTTAGTCAGGTCTCCCTTGATAAAGATGTCCTTCCTCAATGGGACTTCCTGGTTCAATAAAGGTTAAATATAATTGAAAAAATTGGTTACTTTCACACCTGTATGCCATCAAACCTATTCCAGAGCCATAGCACTGGTCTAGTATACAATTTGGAGGTAGCCGTGTTGCCTATAGGCTCAACACTTGCAACATTCATCTTTTTTTACCATTCCAAAACGACCATTAAGCCCCATTCATGACTATCTACAGTATGTCTGTGCAACGTGCAACCTCATGCAGGCCAGTTAAAGCACACTGCAGCACGTCAGCAGGCTGCTAGAAGTATCAACCTCATAAAATGAGTTCTCTCAGCTTTAACATACCCACGCCTCAAAGTTGTAGCATAGATCATAGTGAGCAAAAACGTATCTTTGTATTTTTGCTGAACTTATAGCTCTCTTTGATCTCCAGCACCTGCTCAAAGCCACTGGATGTGTGCATGTTTCTATCTTATGGCTACTATCCTAGAACCCCGTGCTTACGTTTCCTCAGCAAGAGAAGCATTGAGAGTGACGGGCATTCATGTCTGGTACTGTATTACATAAGCAATCTCAAATGTGGCTTTGCAGCTTTCCCAGCACTTAAGATGCTACCAGCATAATGACTACATTTGGCCTCGTCTAAATGTCTGGTACTTCGCAGAGAAAATGAGCTGTGCCGTCTCACTTCTCATGTTGAGCCAGGCTACGTAATAAATTCTGATTGCAAGATACAATCTTGAAGTTCTGATCGTTGTAATTAGGTCTTCATCAGAACTGTGTGTGTGTGTCTGTGTGTTCGTGGGTATGCGTGTCTAGGTCTGTGCATCAGTAGGTGTGAATAGGCAATTTATTGTCATAGAGCTCTCTGGCACAGGGGGAACGAATCAAGAGTTCTGCAGCGTTTACTATCTTCCTGTCAGCGCTGACACCTCTGGTCGGCATCAATCTCTGGCTGTGGCCATGAAGGGCATGATTGGACAGTCTGTCAGCCCTCATACATCACATCCTGTCTCCACACAGGAAATCCATCCCCCTTCCCCTTATCTCGGTGCACTCTCAGCCGACAGAAATCTGGCATCATCATCAGCGATGGATGTACAGTACAACCCCTCCTAACTCTCTATTTTGCTGTACATCTCTCTCTTTCTCTATCGCTCTCTCTCTTTTTCACTTTCTCTCTCTCTTTTTCACTTTCTCTCTCTCTTTTTCACTTTCTCTCTCGCTCTCTCTGTCTATGCAACCGAGATGCGCACCACTGATTTTGAGGCTCCAAATCGATATCAGAGATCATGCATTTGATTAGAATGGACTGAAACAAATGCAGTTGTTCCATTTTCTTACTAGGCCCAATGCCAGTCTTCCATTTTGACATTCCTAGTGCCTCCTCTTCATGAGCTAATTGTCAATACATTGTGAAAAAGGGGGGAAAAGTGATTAAATAGTCTGAAAAATAGACTGCAAAGTAGGTCGTGTTCTTATGGCCCTGAAACTGATCAATGCCGAATATGAAAGACAGAATACTTTTATTGATATACTGTGGGGGAAATTATATTAGAGGAAAGATTTGATTTAATGACAACATAGGAGTCACATGCTATCTGGTCTCCCCAGGTGTGACAATGAAACTGATGGACGAGGTGGCCGGAATCGTGGCGGCCCGACACTGCAAGACCAACATAGTCACCGCCTCTGTGGATGCCATCAACTTCCATCGCAAGATCATGAAAGGTATGGAAATAGTAAACGGACTGTTGTCCGTACGGGTGTCCCTCAGATCTTAGTCCTTGGTCCCCTCCGATTTACTACAAGCAATGTAGAACAAAATGTGTCAATACTAAATAATATACAGTACATACTGCATAATTACAGGTAATTCACTTGATTGGAGATTTACTTACAGCTTTATATTAAATATATTTTATTTATTCACACGTTTGCTAGCATGACTGCTGTGGTGCAACGGTACAGTACGTCCCAGCTACTTTCATGGCGCTCCTTCTAGTGTAGGCTAACCTGCTAACTGATGATTAACAGCTTCAGAACACACCATTACCTGAGAATGTGTCAAATTCAACTGCCTTCATTTTTCAACCTTTGACAAGCAGCATGTTGCATGTGGATTAGCTAACCTGTGTCACATTTGAGCTTATCAATACCAGCCACTTTTGTTTTTTACCTTATTTCCCATTTACATTATTCCTGGCTAGGCTAATATTGCTTATTTCTCTAGTGCGAGGATATAAATCATTGATGGCAATCCATTACTTCCTGTTTCCTTACCTGGATGTCAATACAGTGAATAATCTATTCTCTGCTAGAGCCATTCCATGACACCGTTGACCCATATGCCATGTCACAGTCTTGGCTCAACAGCAATTACCCATCTGAAACTCCAGACCTGCCATAGTCTATCTGTGTGATGTGAACTTGACAGAGCTTTTACAATTTGTGAATCTTTAATAAACCGTGTTTAACTTGAAACCTATAAAACCATCGCCGGTGTTATCATTCCAGGGTTTATTTGGTTGTTTAGTTGTACAGGCTCATGCTTTTAGAGATGGGTTTTGTTCTCAACAAAAGTTTCTTCATCATGTACAGTGGGGCAAAAAAGTATTTAGTCAGCCACCAATTGTGCAAGTTTTCCCACTTAAAAAGATGAGAGAGGCCTGTAATTTTCATCATAGGTACACTTCAACTATGACAGACAAAAGAGAAAAAAAAGAGAGAAAAAAATTCCAGAAAATCACATTGTAGGATTTTGAATTAATTTATTTGCAAATTATGGTGGAAAATAAGTATTTGGTCACCTACAAACAAGCAAGATTTATGGCTCTCACAGACCTGTAACTTCTTCTTTAAGAGGCTCCTCTATCCTCCACTCGTTACCTGTATTAATGGCACCTGTTTGAACTTGTTATCAGTATAAAAGACACCTGTCCACAACCTCAAACAGTCACACTCCAAACTCCACTATGGCCAAGACCAAAGGGCTGTCAAATGACACCAGAAACAAAATTGTAGACTTGCACCAGGCTGGGAAGACTGAATCTGTAATAGGTAAGCAGCTTGGTTTGAAGAAATCAACTGTGGGAGCAATTATTAGGAAATGGAAGACATACAAGACCACTGATAATCTCCCTCGATCTGGGGCTCCACGCAAGATCTCACCCCGTGGGGTCAAAATGATCACAAGAACGGTGAGCAAAAATCCCAGAACCACACGGGGGGACCTAGTGAATGACCTGCAGAGAGCTGGGACCAAAGTAACAAAGCCTACCATTAGTAACACACTATGCCGCCAGGGGCTCAAATCCTGCAGTGCCAGACGTGTCCCCCTGCTTAAGCCAGTACATGTCCAGGCCCGTCTGAAGTTTGCTAGAGAGCATTTGGATGATCCAGAAGAAGATTGGGAGAATGTCATATGGTCAGATGAAACCAAAATATAACTTTTTTGTAAAAACTCAACTCGTCGTGTTTGGAGGACAAAGAATGCTGAGTTGCATCCAAAGAACACCATACCCACTGTGAAGCATGGGGGTGGAAACATCATGCTTTGGGGCTGTTTTTCTGCAAAGGGACCAGGACGACTGATCCGTGTAAAGGAAAAAATTAATGGGGCCATGTATCGTGAGATTTTGAGTGAAAACCTCCTTCCATCAGCAAGGGCATTGAAGATGAAACGTGGCTGGGTCTTTCAGCATGACAATGATCCCAAACACACCGCCTGGGCAACGAAGGAGTGGCTTCGTAAGAAGCATTTCAAGGTCCTGGAGTGGCCTAGCCAGTCTCCAGATCTCAACCCCATAGAAAATCTTTGGAGGGAGTTGAAAGTCCATGTTGCCCAGCAACAGCCCCAAAACATCACTGCTCTAGAGGAGATCTGCATGGAGGAATGGGCCAAAATACCAGCAACAGTGTGTGAAAACCTTGTGAAGACTTACAGAAAACGTTTGACCTTTGTCATTGCCAACAAAGGGTATATAACAAAGTATTGAGATAAACTTTTTTTATTGACCAAATACTTATTTTCCCCCATAATTTGCAAATAAATTCATTAAAAATCCTACAATGTGATTTTCTGGATTTTTTCCCCTCCTTTTGTCTGTCATAGTTGAAGTGTACCTATGATGAAAATTACCGGCCTCTCTCATCTTTTTAAGTGGGAGAACTTGCACAATTGGTGGCTGACTAAATACTTTTTTGCCCCACTGTATCTCATGGAAGCCATGTTACTTGATGAGGTGCATTTGATGAGAGAAGGCAGGTGGTTAGAGCGTTGGGCCAGTAACCGGAAGGTTGCTTGGATCGAATCCCCGAGCTGACAAGGTAAAAATCTGTCATTCTGCCCCTGAACAAGGAAGTTCACCCACTGTTCCCCAGTAGGCTGTCATTGTAAATAAGAATTTGTTCTTAACTGACTTGCCTAGTAAAATAAATACCATTTTGATTTCATGGATGAAGGAGTTGACAGTTGGTTATGTGGTAAGTACTAGCCCTTAGAAGCCAAGCAATTGTCTGAATTTCTTGCCAAGATTTGGAAAAACGTAGCCGTTAGAGGCTGAGCAATGAGCACTAAAGTTGTTGTGTTATGACATGATCCAGATACACAGTGCTGTATTTATTCCAGTAATGCCAGTGTTATGGTTGTCATCCAGCACGGTGTTCCCATCCCACCATGTAGGGATCAGTAGGAGACCACCATAGAGGTATGTGGTCTGTTAGCATTAAGAGAGTGTAGTCGATAATGGTGCCTCTCTGCATCTCATCCATCAAGAGTGGACAGACCCACTTAGACCTCTCAGATAGACACCTCAGACAAAAACGCAATCAATACTGTCACTGACTCAGCTGCCTTGGCAGCATCTTGCGTAAACCAATGCGTTCGGGCCGTGTGATCGCTGTTGAATACACGCACCGGTGAATACACACACAGGATGCAACCGTTTGTCTTTTTAGAGAACATTGACAATACGGGAGAGTCAAACAGGATGCTAGTGCATCAGGAATATGTCGTGGTTCAGCACAGAATGCTGGTCATCTCTTCAACCTGTCAACCCACACAAGGTAGGGGGGGTGTTTCCGCTTATCGGGGATGGAAAAAGACTGTATAAACCGACATGCTTTGAAAGCGGCAGCTTTCAGCTGATTGGTCTATGAGTTGTGGGTGGTCCCACCAATGTCCAACACATGTTCCCTTGGCCTACTCTCTGCACCCACACAATTAATGATGTGTTTATACAGGACTTTGACTTATGGTGTACAATGTTTTTGGTCCGCAAAACAGCACTTGAACTCCGTTGCAAAAACACCATAATACTCAAATGTTTGTAGCGGGAATGATCTTGTATTTTTTACTATGTCAGTGTCAAGGCTGTGAATATATATGTGTTACTTGCGATGTATGCGTTACCTGCTCATTTTGAAATGCCATGAGCAGTATATGACACCTGAAGATTTTAGGTGAATATTCCCTTGACACGTGGGGGCATGCAGGCTTACCTTCCTAGCAGGAGATGGGAGATGGGTGAGAGTAAGTGACTTGTTCTCTACGTAGTCAGTTTCCTGGTCTGATGTATCCCATCTGGCAGTCTGTTTTGCGGCTGTAGAGGAGTTTGAGGCAGCGGTTCAATTTGTTTCTCTGCACCTCATCCATCACCCTGAATGTGTCGGGGAGAGAGAGCGAGAGAGAGAGAGAGAGAGAGAGAGAGAGAGAGAGAGAGGCCGCATAGGGAAGACAGATCAAATTCAATAAGGTAAATGGTGGATTTAAAGATCACTCTCACTACCATGTATCACATGGTTTGACTGAGCCCTTAATGTGCCCCCCCAGTTGCCTTTTCACCTCATTTAACACCTGATATATGTAACAAAAGGCTAATCTCAATAGGCAGTCCAGGTAAATCATGACATCATAAGTGGGGCCTTTCCTGTTTGTTTCTCTATTGCTCCTCTATTGTTCCTCAAGCAAGAGGGGGGGGCGATGACATCAGGGATTCCCATCAGACCAACTCCCTGAATGCCTTACTCCTGGTTTGCAGTTGTGTCTAAAAAACACTATTTTGCTTAAACATTTGTTTTACCCTTTTGTTTGTGTACTTTACTGTATTCATACTTGGGATATTGCTTTTCAACAGTAAAAGTTTGAAAATGACTGGAGGAAGTCTTTAAACAAGTAGCAGTGCACTCTTCCACACAGCGCCGAGACTCCAACCTACTTTTCTCCGTAAATGGAAACTAATGTTTTAATCCCATAAGAGTCTAAATCCTGTCTAAACCGGGGCTGGGGGTACTACTAAGCTAAACTCAGCAAAAAAAGAAACGTCCCTTTTTCAGGGCCCTGTCTTTCAAAAATAATTAGTAAAAATCCAAATACCTTCACAGATCTTCATTGTAAAGGGTTTTAACACTGTTTCCCATGCTTGTTCAATGAACCATTAACAATTAATGAACCAGTGGAACAGTCGTTAAGACACTAACAGCTTACAGACGGTAGGCAATTAAGATCATAGTTATGAAAACTTAGGACACTAAAGAGGCCTTTCTACTGACTCTGAAAAACACCAAAAGAAAGATGCCCAGGGTCCCTGCTCATCTGCGTAAATGTGCCTTTGAGGACTGCAGATGTGGCCAGGGCAATAAATTGCAATGTCCGCACTGTGAGATGCCTAAGACAGCGCTACAGGGAGGCAGGACGGACAGCTGATCGTCCTCGCAGTGGCAGACCATGTGTAACAACACCTGCACAGGATCGGTACATTCGAACATCACACCTGCGGGACAGGTGCAGGATGGCAACAACAACTGCCTGAGTTACACCAGGAACGCACAATCCCTCCATCAGTGCTCAGACTGTCCGCAATAGGCTGAGAGAGGCTGGACTGAGGGCTTGTATGGAATTGTTTTAAAAAGGTCGTACCAAGGATTATTTTGCTATTTGATTTAGAATTTGAACACCCCTTGAATTATAAAAAAATATATATTAAAAAGTATTTGATGTTATACAAGCGCATTGAATAACAAATTCACTACATGGAACAACAGATAGTCTCTCCCCAAAAAATCTAAAGGAAGTTTGTTCTGAAGTGTCTATCCTATATCTGAGCGATATAAGAAAGATCCGGAAACATTATTATTATATATTTTTTTGTACATGTATTTAACCTCTTATTGTTGTCACTAAACAGTCTCCATATATACTGCCATTCATTTTGTAGACTGGTACCGGGGGACCTTGAGACGAGTCTTGTGAGGCCTACAACCGACATGTACGTGTTCATGAGAGTCTCACCTTCACACATAGGGGTCATATTCGTGTTTAGGCTAAACTGTTTGGGCGCTACAGACAATTTTGTGAGGAGGCCGATTTTCGTGTTGTGTCATGGTCTGACAAACACCACTCTTAACTCTGTGACCTTTCACCCCAGATGCGGAACTGTTACTTCGGCGGATGCGGTGGATTGAGACGCAGATATCTCTAACTTTAAACAGAGAGATTTTGACGGGGATGTTTTTATGACGCTAATTCGATTTCTGCAGGGGCGCGGACATTGATCTTAGGGGGTTGAAGGGTTTCATTGGGCTATTACTGGACTACTTTTGTGTTTGTCTCACTGTTTTTGTACAGACTAGAATCAGGACCATTTGAAAGATCTAGGATGAGTGTGTTTACCACTTGAGACCAGTACTAGACCCAAAGCAAAAACCATCAGAACTCGTGGTGCCGAGTTGAACCCCCCTGACTGTATAGACTGTATTTTCAGTAGTTCAGGCATTACAAGGAGAGGCATGTCTCGTAAGGCTGTATCTCTCATCTGGCCGAGTGTAATGGAAAAATAAAAGAGGTGAAATTGTGATGAGATCCAGAGTTGATAAGATCAAAGCGAGCAGACGTGAGAGGGAAACTTTGGATGACGAGTGTGTTTCCTGGCACGGTTGACGCACGTCTGTGCAAAGTCTCTGGTCTCAGTGCCAGCGGCAGATGTACTTTCTAGATATACTGCCTGTTTGGCCTTTCAGGTTCACGTCCACATTTTTTGTATGTTTTCCGTTCAGTTTTATTGTGAATGGGCCTAGGTTTTGCACATTTGATGAGTTATTTTGAATGCAGCCATGTTGCAGATGCATTGAAATGTTCATTAAAAAAGAATGACTTTGAACAATAAAAACTACATTTTTCTTCTTAATACACCATAAAGTGGTCAACCAATAACGTTTTTTTTTTTTACAGCACCGATTATATTCCGTGTCTATGTTCTCAACAAAGACCATTAGCAAAAACCAACCAGATGTAAATTCACACTTAGTTGTCGTCTTGTGCCGGAGGATATGCTGCTGTGAGCACTTTGTAGTTGTTAAACATGGTTGGCTGAGATAAAAGTGAACAAGGATGAAAAACAAATAAGTCTTAATTAATCCCTGGGTGGATGGAACATTAAAAAAGTTGAGTTGTTCAGTGCTTATAAATAAAGATTTGTTCATTCTTTGCATGAAACCTTTCACTCAGAGGCACAGGCAACAGATATTGTGTTGTACAAGTCATTGAATGACTTTGTAATAAACATGTGACGAAGCCAGTGTTGAGGTTTTTCGGTCTTGCAAAGCCAAATTCTAAACTGTTGCCTGGCATCTTGGAACCTTCGACTTGTAATTCCTGTGCCTACTCATAGTTTGACTTTAATCTCTCGCAAATCTGAACCGGAACACAGGTTCAGAGGTCTAATTCACTTCCAGAACCCCGTACTTTAGCCAACTCGGACTATTATTGTCACACCATTGGCAACATTTTACTTATAGTAATGCACAGCATGGCTTAAATTGCTGTAATACTGACAAATCCTCTAGCCACGAGATGTCTCAACTTCCCTTTGAAAATTGTCCACAAGGAGGTGGCGATTATTTATGTAGATATCACGTCAAATTTGCTATATGTGGTAATTGCATGCTGCAGTATTCCTGTTATGTTATAGGGTCCATTGATGAAATGTTCCCTCTTCGTCCCCAGGCTGTGTGGTAACTGTCTCGGGGAGGGCGACATTCGCCAGTAACAAGTCTATGGAGATCGAGGTGTTTGTGGACGCCGATCCTCTGATAGAGGCTGAGAAGGGGAAGTATCGGGCCGTCACAGCCTTCTTCACCTACATCTCCCTGGACAAGCAGGGCAAGCCTCTATCCATCCCCCCTATGAAGGTACCGTATAAATATAATTCTTAGAAAAGTCAATTGACTCCAACCCCATTGCTTGGTGCCTACCATAGATATAGAATTATGTTCTAGGAATTATATTTCTATGGTAGACACCAAACAGCAGGGTTGGAGTCAATTCCGTTTGAAATTCAGTCTGTTCAGAAAGTAAATTGAAATGCAATTCATGAATTTCCAATGGGCTAAGATTGTGTTTGTGGGCAGCCAGGAGAATTTCAGCCCACAGCTGCAAACTGAATATGCATTGTCTTGTGTAAGTGACCAATTTAGTTGAGCACACTAATTGAAGACTTTCAGCCAACAAGTCCAGTGCCTGTATTCATAAAGCGTCTCTACAGTAGGAGTACTGATCTAGGATCAAGTGCCCCCTATCCTTGTAATCTTATTCATTGTGATCTATAAGGCGAAACTGATCATAAATCAGCACTCCTGTTTGAGACGCTTAATGAATACGTGCCCAGGAGAGTGTGGCAGTACATCTAAGGAGCTAAAAGGGTCATTCTTGAATTGCAGTAGCATTTGCGTCCCTCGCCTTTGCAACCATGAAAAACACTTTAAACCTGTTTGGGAAAGGCGTGCCGCTAGCGGGACACCTCAACAACATCCGGTGAAACGGCAGAGCGCCAAATTCAAATTAAATTACTATAAATATTAAACTTTCATGAAATCACAAGTGCAATACATCAAAATAAAGCTTAACTTGTTGTTAATCCAGCTGCCATGTCAGATTTCAAAAAGGCTTTACGGCGAAAGCAAACAATGCGATTATCTGAGGACAGCGCCCAGCACACAAATGCATAACAAATCATTTTGTTGCGACACGAAAGTCAGAAATAGCGATATAATATATGCCTTACCTTTGAAGATCTTCTTCTGTTGGCACTCCAAAAGGTCCCAGTTACATTACAAATTGTCCTTTTGTTCAATAATGTCCTTCTTTATATCCATAAAAACTCAGTTTAGCTGGCGCGCTTCAGTCAATAATCCACTCAGTTTCCCTCTATCAAAATACATACAAAATTAATCCTAAACGTTACTGATAAACTTTTCCAAACAAGTCAAACAACGTTTATAATCAAACCTTAGGTATCCTAATACGCAAATAAACAATACAATTTAAGACGGAGAATAGTATGTTCATTACCGGAGATAAATAAGAAAGAACGCGCTTTCCTCCACGCGCTTGGAAACACTACAGCTAAAATGGGAGCCACCTAGAAAAACTACAATTTCTGGGTCATTTTTCCAAAAACCAGCCTGAAACTCTTTCTAAAGATTGTTAACATCTAGTGGATGCCCAGGGAACTGCAATTTGAGTGGAATTGGGCTTATAATTATAGTACTCTCCATTGAAAACAGTGGTAAGGAGAACATGTTTTGGGGGGGATGGTTTGTCCTCGGGGTTTCGCCTGCTATATCAGTTCTGTTATACTCACAGACATAATTTTAACAGTTTTAGAAACTTTAGAGTGTTTTCTATCTAATTCCAATTATATGCATATCCTAGCATCTGGGCCTGAGTGACAGGCAGTTTACTTTGGGCACGCTTTTCATCCGGACGTGAAAATATTGCCCCCTATCCCAAATAGCTACACATCGTACATGTTTTTGTTTACATTGGTCTGTTTATCAATGATAAAACATACTGCAAGTCATTTATACAGCAACACTTTCTGTTTATGCATTGTTTAAAGCTAGAATCCTTAATTGGTGAAACGGCCACGTCAGTTTGGGATATTATACAACAACAAAGAAGTTACTGCAAACAACAAACACCGTTTTCTTCCCCTCTGACGTCACTGCACAAGCGATAGAACAGCACAATATGGACTGCAATTTTTACCTCGATGCGTGACGCTCCCCACCTCTGCTTCGTCAACAAAACAATAACTACGGCCATGGGGCGGACTGTAGTGCTGTTTTCCCCTTCTGCGGATTCCATCTTTAAAGTACTTAGAGTAAGCCAATTTGCTTGTCCCAGTAGTGACCCAGTAGAGTTGTATAGTGACATGTTTCGGGGATTTTGAGATCTATTGAGATTTAGATATCTATTATTTGTTTATGATAGAAAGTAAACAAACTACTTGTATATATTGTATAGATCATCAATAAAAAGGAAGACGCCTATTAAAATAACTTGTTTTTACAAATATCATATGTGTCCCGAAGTTTAATGTCATTGGTGTTAACGCCTTGAAAATGACAACGATTACAAAGATATACAAGGATCTTTAGCGTTCCCTCTAGTGGCAAATTGTTATTGGGGGAGGGGTCTATATTAAAGAAAAGTATTAGCTAATCACACCCTTTTAGTCTGTCATACATTTGAGAATTCTATTGATAATTTGATCAAAAGTGTCATTTGGTGTTACTCAATTTAAATGAAGGGAATTTACATTGTGAGCAAAATTATTAATCATATCACTTTAGTAAATTATTTTTAAAGGGTTCATTAGGTTAGATTTGAGCATCTGTGGCCTCCATTTCAGAAAATCTTATTTTACCTAAAAATGGATCATTGGTGTAACTCTCAAATGGTATAATCTCAGTTAACCCAGAACTAAAGTATTGCGTAATTGGTCAGATGCTCGATTAAGTTCTGGGTCCATACGTGTTAAGAGAAGAGACAAAACGAGGATCGGAACCCGGAACGAAGAGCTCCACCCTCTCTCTTGGCAAGTTAGGGGCAGGCCAAATGTCCCCTCCCCTTCCGAAATGTAAAAGATGCTAACACCTGGGAAACTAATACTGCTCATTATCGCACACATCCTGTGGTATCATGACAGACCTACATTACCATTTATGTTTACGTAGTCTGTCCGTGAGAGATTGTCATTGATGTTACTACTCCTACTGGTGACACAATGGTGTCAAAATGGTAAAACATATTTCAAGTCATTAAGCTGCCATATTGGTTGATTTAGAATGGGAATATATACCCAAATACATTTAAATATTATTTTGTTGTTGAGAAAATTGAAGTTCATTTTTTGATTTTTTTATGCCAATGCGCAAATGCCACTGCAATTCCAGAACGATGCAAAAGGCAGATGGAGTACATTGGTTTTTCCTGTGTTGTTTCTTTGAAAATAGGCTGGAATGGAAAATGTGCAAGATGAAAGGCTTGCAAGTTAGTTTTGATAAAAGCAAAGTGCGGAAATGAATTGATGTGGCGGTGTGTGTGATGTGTTTCTTAGAGCACTGTAGGTAATACAGAGCTTACCCCCCCACACACACACACACACACCTATCCGTAGCCACTCTGCTCTGTGTCGTTCTCTGTCTTGCCTTTACTACCATGCCAAGGGGATTGTAATACCACCAGTATACACTCCACCCTTTTGGAAAGGAACACCATCTGTCCTTCACAGACTGCATCCCTAGCCTAGACACTTCCTAGCCACATCAGAAAGACAGAACTGAACCCCCTCCCTTTAGTCTCCCTTCTCAGTAAGCACACATTTCCATTTCAGACAAACCTCTCTGGCTTTAGCATTGTCCTTTGTGCATTAATCAGCTAGGTTACCATTTTAGACGGTGTTTCAGATCCTGATCACAAGGCCTTTGTTTTCAGGGAGACCGACGAGTGACGTCGAACATGATTGTAATCTCTGGTGCACGATTGCTTTTAAAACGCTTTTAAAAACATCCATCTCTTTTAAGAATTAGGCCAAATGAGGCTGCCAGTGCTCCTGTGCTGAGTCATCACATTACTGGCAAAAACAATAACAAACATAACATTGTAGATTTCAGTGGCCCATTATGTATATTCCTCATGATACACTAATAGGAATAAATCAATATCAGTCAATCAGTACTAACAAGGGAGATAACATCTTTGGGGATGAGGGGTCGTAATGAAGACTTTTGATGGCTTGGCCGAGCGCCCCAACGACGGACGGTGTACCCATCCGTACACCATTGATCTGAACATTTCTATTCCTAGCAATCCCACTGAGCCCCAGAGGCTGGCATCACGTGCAAGAGGAAACGTGTAACGTGTATCACTACAATCAGCTGATGGTGAAATGAAATGTCAAAATAGAAATACATTACTAAATTCATATGGGTCATTTTTTGGGTTGATCTGCTATCTCCTGGAAGAAGGCGCTTTGTTTTCTAGGTCTTGGCTATCATAATGGATTTGGCACAATATAAGCTGAAAACCAAAAAAATCATCAAACTCATGAAAAGACTAAATAAACGGACAGTTGGTGTGTGTGTGTGTTTGTGTGTGTGTGTGTGCGAATTCTGGCCTTTGTGTGTTCTTACTCAGGGCACTGAACCATGTGCAATTTGAGCAAAAAGAGTGGAGTTGACTCGGTACTGAAATAACATCACAACGCAGTGTTTCGATTGCCGTTCACTCAGGGTCTATAAAAAATAATATGAACATTGGCTGAACAAATGTCAACGTCTCCTTCTGTAATTGCACTTGTCACGTTGTGACCGATTACACATGTTCCAACACTATAAATAGCCCATCGACAGGCCTCCGCCTGACATTTTTTGGCTGCAGGTAATTTTTGCTCTCTCAAGTGAAAAATCTCTGCCGTCTATTTTTAGCCTTTCCATTTTTAGCTCCGCAGGGAGGGGGGGAGTGTGTGTGTGGGGGGGGGGGGGGGGGGGGTAGTTGGGATTGGCTGCTAGTGTCTGTGGATAGGCGGAGGAGGGGAGCGGAGAGGGGGGAGAATCAGCCTCAGCATCAGTACCCTTGAACATGGCCACAGTAAGAAAATAGTGAAAATGAGTCAAAGTCCACTGACTGTGTGTCCCTGAAGTACGTTGTGTTTCCATGGAGCCAGGAGTGGTATGCCCATGTATTAGGCTCTCCTCTCTGTACAGATGGGAGGGACAGTAGATACTGGGCAAAGAGCAGACTGGACTCATTGGACAGACATCGACTTTTTTACATTTGATTTTTGCACCTCCAAGTATGATATGTTACGTTACAAATGCAATAATGGTCTGGTTACTTAAGACAGAAACAAAATGATGGGGGTCGGATGGGTGGGCATATACCATCTAGCAATCCAAAGGTTACATGTTGGAGTCGCGTTGGGAACAACTGTAACATTTTAGCTAAACCTTCCCCTAACCCTTTTCCTTAACTTAATTCACCTAACCTGCTATGTAAATTATCCTAACCTTTGTTATTAGTTCTCCTAACCTTTTAAGTAAATTCTCCTAACTTTTGTCATTTGTTCAGCTAACTAAAAATGTACCTCCTAAGTAGCCTGGTTTCAGAAAAAGATGTATAATACTATAATACGAATGACAAGTTACTTCATCCAATTCGTATGATATTGTACGACCACTTTTTAATTCATGACGTGACCTAACGTCAAGTAATATATCATACTAAATGGAGGGAACTCATTTACATACCAAATCCTACAAATTTCCCTGAGGCCAGGTTGCAAAGAGATTAAGAAACATTTTGTGATGGAGAGAGAGAGAGCTGGAGGGCGAGAGAGAGAGAGAGAGAGAGATGGAGAGAAAGACGAGGAGAAAGAGGGAGGGAAAGATGGAGAGAGAGAGAGAGAAAGAGAAAGGTGGAGAGAAAGAGAGAGATGGAGAGGGAGAGAATAAAGATGGAGAGAAAGATTGGGCGAGAGGAAGAGGAGGGGGAAAAGGAGAGAGTGACTTGACAGCCCTGGGTTTTTACTCCTCTTTCTGGCTCCCTCCATCCCTCCCTGCCTCCCTCCATCCCTCCCTGCCTGCCTCCCTCCATCCCTCCCTGCCTCACTCCATCCCTCCCTGCCTCACTCCATCCCTCCCTGCCTCATTCCATCCCGCTACAGAGCTGGCATAGTCTCAGCTGGCCCCTTTGACATGAAAACAAGCAGGGTTGTCATGGCAACCTCCACTAGATCACATGAAGCATCCTGCAATTATTTTTAGATGCCTCCCATTGAACATGATCATCAACCGGTTAATGGCTGTGCCCATGTCAGGATTGTACCGCAACAATGTTTTCGAAACAATAATTTTTTCAGGGTTAATAATATTCTCAAAGATATTTTCTACCCTGTCAAGTCCACTGATCAAAGGTAGTGAGAACAAGTCGACTTGTAAAATAGATCAATTTTGACGATGTGTGGATTGATGGCATATCATAGCGTATTAGATTCTAGAAGGGAGGGAATGAGGAATGAAAGTTGTTGGGATGAATCCCACCTCTGATTCGAATGAAAAGCCAACAGGGAGGATTTAGATTTTTCACTCAATGTGTTGTTTCATGTATTCCAGAAGCTTTTAATTGTGCAGCCACACGGTGTATTTGAAACTAAACACTATTTGGACTACAACAAATGCTAAGTTGAATAGTCAAAATGTCACCCTTTATCTCAAATAAACACACATACATATACACACACACACAAAAACACTCTCCTAATGGGGACCAAAACATTTATTCCCATTCAAAATCCTATTTTCCTTAGGCTTAACCTTAACCCTAACCCCTAAACCTACCCCTAACCTCAAAACCTAAACCTCACCCCCAATCCCTAACCCTAATTCTAATTGTAATCCTCACCCTAAACCTAACCCCTAAAATAGCCTTTTTCCTTGTTGGGCCTGGCGAAATATTCCCCACTTGTCCGAATTTTCCTTGTTTTACTATCCTCGTGAGGACTTCTGGTCCCCACACCTAGGACATCATCCAACCACATACCACTAGTGCAGATGGCTATTATTTTTCTCTCACTGGTTAGTTACTGTTTAGAGCCACTGTTCAGGCGAGGGTGGCATTTGGCATGTCACTGATGCCTGTGACTGCTCCAATAACAGGCCATGCCAACACAGCGGAGCCCTCTGGCATTTCTCTGGCACCCTCTGAGCTGGCCTCCCTCCACCCTGGGTGCCAAGTTTATGCCACCGCATCCATCACCACCCTCTCAGTCTGTCTACAGCCTTCTCCTGCCCTCCTTTTAGACAGCTAACAGACAACTGATCTGTAGGTCTCAGTACTGGGGCTGTGTCTGAAATGGCTCCCTTTTCAAGGTATGTTGTGCTGCTTTTGGCAGCCCAAACTCCAAAGGGTTATTTGCATATACAGTAAATCATTTTGAGCAGGCCCTGTTTTAGACTGCAGACGACTGTTCTGTGGGTTTGGGAGGTCATGGGAGTACTGGGACTGGTCTTGCATTTGAAATGGCACCCTATTCCCTATGTAGTGCACTACTTTTGGCCAGAGCTCACATTCCCTTTGTATCACAGGATCCCAGCTTGTACCTTTACTGCTTGCCAGATCCAATTACTTTTTATTTAAGCACTCACCCAAGATTGGGTGTTTTCAATTGGTTAATAGTTCATGATGAGTTGGCAGGAGTTGGCTGGTCACATGGTCATCATCTCAATTACTTTTTAGATGTACATTTATTTCATATAGCAGACACTCTTATCCAAGCACTTACCACCCCCATCTTGTACAGATGTCTTTAACAGCAAAGCAATTTTGCTGTAAATCTGTCTCTTTCTGCTCTCTATTTTTCCCTCTCTATCTCTCTCTCTCTCTCTGAGTGTCTATCCTTGAGTAACCTCAAGATAATGTTATATTATGCAGGACCCAGTCGCTCTCAGGCCAGTTACAAAGGCCTAATGCCAGAGGCTAATTGACCCATTATGGACGCAACAAACCACTTACAGTACAAGACCCCTTTTTGTCTCTGACACTACAGTAGCCTATATTAGTAGTATATACCTTGAAACCCAGCAACAGCAGGCACGTAATGGCTACCCATACAGGACTAGCCATTTCATATCATCGACATACAGTTGAAGTCAGAAGTTTACATACACTTAGGTTGGAATCATTAAAACTCATTTTTCAACCACTCCACAAATTTCTTGTTAACAAACTATAGTTTTGGCAAGTCGGTTAGGACATTTACTTTGTGCATGACACAAGTTATTTTTCCAACAATTGTTTACAGACAGATTATTTCACTGATAATTCACTGTATCACAATTCCAGTGGGTCAGAAGTTTACATACACTAAGTTGACTGTGCCTTTAAACAACTTGGAAAATTCCAGAAAATTACGTCATGGCTTTAGAAGCTTCTAATAGGCTAATAGGCTAAATTTCCAAATGCCTGAAAGTACCACGTTCATCGGTACAAACAATAGTATGCAAGTATAAACACCATGGGACCACGCAGCCGTCATACCGCTCAGGAAGGAGACGCGTTATGTCTCCTAGAGATGAACGTACTTTGGTGCGAAAAGTGCAAATCAATCCCAGAACAACAGCAAATGACCTTGTGAAGATGCTGGAGGAAACCGGTACAAGAGTACCGAAAGACTGCTCAGCAAGGAAGAAGCCACTGCTCCAAAACCACCATAAAAATGCCAGACTATGGTTTGCAACTGCACATGGGGACAAAGATGGTACTTTCTGGAGAAATGTCCTCTGGTCTAATGAAACAAAAATAGAACTGTTTGGCCATAATGACCATCGTTATGTTTGAAGGAAAAAGGGGGAGGCTTGCAAGCCGAAGTACCATCCCAGCATCATGTGGGGGTGCTTTGCTGCTGGAGGGACTGGTGCAAATCACAAAATAGATGGCGTCATGAGGGAGGAAAATTATGTGGATATATTGAAGCAACATCTCAAGACATCATTCAGGAAGTTAAAGCTTGGTTGCAAATGGGTCTTTCAAATGGACAATGACCCCAAGCATACTTCCAAATTTGTGGCAAAATGGCTTAAGGACAACAAAGTCACGGTATTGGAGTGGCCATCACAAAGCCCTGACCTCAATCCCATAGAAAATTTGTGGGCAGAACTGAAAAAGCTTGTGCGAGCAAGGAGGCCTACAAACCTGACTCAGTTACACCAGCTCTGTCAGGAGGAATGGGCCACAATTCACCCAACGTATTTTGGGAAGCTTGTGGAAGGCTAACCGAAACGTTTGACCAAACTTAAACAATTTAAAGGCAATGCTACTGTTAGGTTCTTATTTTTCAGAATAAATTACTCACGGACACTAGAGAAGCTTTAACCAAGTGTAATTCTTCCCAAAAGTTCTGTACAGCTGTATTCAGACACCAAAACATTTCTCTTCATCACAGATATATACATCCTACTTAAGACACGCCTTCTCTCCAGTCCTTACATCTTATGGTTCAACAGAAAGAGGGTAACAGAATATCAAACCCTTATTACTCCCTTAAGGGAATCTGTCCTCACCCCCTGACCTCAACCCCTCCTTCATCTAATCCACAGATGTCCATCTGTCTCCCCTGTATCAACTGTCTCCCCTGCTCTGCTCCTGTCCCCCAACACATTCCAACACATTCCACAGCTATCTGTCTTTCTACAGAGGCCCAGTCTCTTTCTCCTTTGATTCAATGCTTCTTTCCTATCATTTATTTAATATCTCAATGTTCAAAATGTCGAATCCAACACTACCAAATACTAATTGAGTGTATGTAAACTTCTGACCCACTGGGAATGTGATGAAAGAAATAAAAGCTGAAATAAATCATTCTCTCTACTATTATTCTGACATTTCACATTCTTAAAATAAACTGGTGATCCTAACTGACCTAAGACAGGGAATTTTCACTAGGATTAGATGTCAGGAATTGTGAAAAACGGTTTAAATGTACTTGGGTAAGGTGTACTGTATATTGTAGTGAACTCATTTTTAAAGTCTACTGTTGAAACAAAAATTTCTGGGTCCTGCAAAAAAGGGAGGTGAGTGGACCACTGAATTGTGCATCATGCGATGTAGTTGTTTTCGGTTAATATGTAAATTGTTGTTTTGGGACAATGCAATAAGCTTTTTCACAGTGAATAGCATTCTCTTTGTTTGCTATTGCAAGTGAGACTTCAGAGGCGACAGATTTGATGGGGGGGGGGTGGAAACTGAAAGGAAGGAAACTGATTTGAAAGCGGTCAGTTAGAGGGAGAGGGAAGAAGTCCCGCAGCGCTAGTAAAATGGAACCGCGCGTCTAGCGCTTCCAACTGACTGAACATGGTGTATTGAGGCTGATTTGAGAAGCCATTGAAATTCAATGAGCGCAGCTACGTGGGCAGTTAAGGAACAACAAGACAAAGGGGAGATATTGTGGCTGACCACATAGTCCTGTATTTGGAGTTCGTAGCTGAGGAGAGCACTGTCTAAAATTCAGGGATGTTGTTAAAGAATCCTGTTCTCTTTCAAAAGTCGGGGTATTTTATGAAATAATCTGAGAAGGTGTGAAATATATGTGTAACAGACCTTCATTAAGCCAGGCGAGCTCACTCAGGCACTGTATTTGAAATTATTTCAAATCATATTTGAACCCAGATCTGATTTTTGATTTGATTTAACCTTGATGTGTATTGATTGCCTTAAACAAAGATACAAACCACAACACAGTAGTGGTTTGGTCTGTCCAATAAAAACATGAATATAGTTAAGCAATAAGGCCAGAGAGGGTGTGATATATGGCCAATATACCACGGCTAAGGGCTGTTCTTAGGCACGGCGCCACGCGGAGTGCCTGGATACAGCCCTTAGCCGTGGTATATTGGCCATATACCACACATCCTAGAGGTGCCTTATTGCTATTATAAACTGGTTCCCAACGTAATTAGAGCAGTAAAAATAAATGTTTTGTCATACCCGTAGTATACGGTCTGATATACCACGGCTGTCAGCCAATCAGCATTCATTTAGCAGTTTACCACTCCTTTTACTACCAGACCAGATTGCTGTCCGTCATAAGCGTTCATAAAACAGATGAATATAATCTGAAATATATGGGAAATGCCGCTTGAACGTTATAAAGGGGATTGTTGTGACTGAATAATTTTCTAATCGTGACATCTACATGTGTGGGGGGTTAAACAGTAGAAGGAGATGGTGGTGCAGCGTTATCATTGGTGATTAGGACAAAGCCACAGAGGGAATACCAAACGATGCAGAGACACAGAAAGGATATTTAGCCGAGCACTGGCGTGTCTCATGTAGTTATGCAAATGAACATCAATGGGTGCACAAACACATGCACGCACACACACACTCACATAGACATGCACACACACACACATGGACGATGATGCATGTCAAATCAAATCAAAGTTTAACATGTACACACACACACACTCTCTCTCTCTCTCTGTCCCTGTCTCACACACACTCACACCTCAGTTTCCCATCCTCTCCATAATCATTTCCCCACCGATGACAAAACAATAGCGAGACACATTTCACACGGACTGTTATGAGCTACCTTGTACATTAACAACCGTCAGATCTAGATTTTAATTGGCTTCTCCCATTAGACAAAATGCCACATTATACTTGTTGTGAACTGCAGTGTCCTTTGTTACGTGTGTAATTAGACATAAAACCCAGAAAGAGGGAGCGAGGGAGAGAGAGAGAGAGGGAGAGAGAGCAAGAGAGAGAGCAAGAGAGAGAGGGAGAGAGAGAGGGGGAGGAAGAGAGAGAGGGAGAGAGAGAAAGAGAGAGAGAGAAGAGGTAGAGGGAGAGAGAGAGAGGGAGCGTGAGAGAGAGGGAGAGGGAAGAAGAGAGAGATGAGAGAGAGAGAGCGAGGGGTAGAGATATTACAGTGCAGTGTTGTATCCTCCGCTGCATGCAAACAGCTTTAAGATAATACAAATAACAAGAAGACATGTGGTGTATAAGATATACCACTTCTCAGACGTTCTTATCAGAAACACCTTACTGTAGAGTGAGTTCATACATTATTAGCTTGTGTATGTGATGCCTTGGGGGATTGAACCCACAATCTCTTTTTTGCCCATGCTATGCACTTACTAACTGAGCCACACAGGACCAGGTGTATGTGTATGTGTGGTGAGCCATCGTCTTGACAAAAGGTTGTGTTTGTTATATTCCCAAAGTCCTCCCTGCCTTAACTGTTAGTACCTAATCAGCTGGGCTGTGTGCCATGCAGTCTCTCTGACTACACAGCCTCTGCCCCTTCAGCTTAATTCAATTTGTTCAAGACAGGAACTGTTTAGTGCCCTCTGCCCCCCCCCCTCCCCCTCCACACACACACACACACACACACACACACACATATACACACATATCCAATGCCCAGAGCAACAGGACAGCCAGTGACCCAGGAAGGAGTTCCTTCAAGGTCACATGATGTCATCCTTTGGAAGAAAAAACAGCTGAGGCAAAGACAAATGTTTATTTTAGCTGTCAGATGGCCTCAGTGTTGTAGAGAGTGCTTTAGACATGCACCATGTCCATGTTACACTAACTGCTGGCTAATATAGGATCATGTTTTCCTCTTTATTGCAATACAAATTCACCTTTGCAGTGTGTGTGGTGCAGTAGTCGTGTGAAATAATCTAGAAGTGTAGGTACATGTAAATGGTAAGACACATTTCTATTTATGGATTATGTTAATTGCGTAAATTAAAAAGTAAGTACACCAACATGAGTTTTCCATTCATTAAATGTGTAGGGTAAATTTGATTTCAGTTGCACAGAATGATTGTCGAATGGTTAAATCTATGCTTAGTTGTAACGATTTTAGTTGGTGGAAGAAGGAGTAGACCAAAACGCAGCGTGGTACGTGTCCATGATAACTTTAATACACTGAATACAAACGAACAAGAGAATAAAGAGAAACCGAAACAGTCCCGTATGGTGAAAACACTGAAACGGAAAATAACCACCCACAAACAAAAGTGGGAAAACAGGCTACCTAAGTATGGTTCTCAATCAGAGACAACGATTGACAGCTGCCTCTGATTGGGAACCATACCAGGCCAAACACATAGAAATATAAACACAAGAACAAAACATAGAATGCCCACCCCAACTCACGCCTTGAACAAACTAAAATAGAGACATACAAAAGGAACTAAAGTCAGGACGTGACATTAGTCTGGCTCAATGAGTAGGTTTAATTTATACCAGAGATAATAAAATCCTGTGGAGGTTGAAAACTCTTGAAAGATTTTGGAGGAAAGCAGGAGTAGAAGTTAACACAGATAAAAGCTTTAGAGAGCAGTAGTACAGTGATCAGTAATGGTTTCAATTGTGATCAGCTGTGCGGGGGATTTGAGCTCATATGGTTTAACGAGAGATCACCTGGAGAAAATACGTTGGCCACCAATGGCTGCAATCGGCCAATCGTGTTTTTTTAAAGAATACCAATATTATCCCTGATTTAAAGACAACCCAGATTTTTCGAAATAATATTATTGTATGTATAATAATAATATTGTCGGATCTCAGTGGGCATCAGAAAGGAAAGGGTTGAGAACCCTTGAGCTACATATTTTTGGTATATTCTCATAGATAGACGGATTTATTTCACAATTTAAAACAAAATACAACCACCTGTGTGCCACGTTCATCATAGTGAGGAGACCAAGGCGCAGCGTGATTTGAATACATCCTTCTTTTATTAACGAAGAACAAACTAACAAGAATAACAAACCGAACGTGACGCTATATACAGTGGGGCAAAAAAGTATTTAGTCAGCCACCAATTGTGCAAGTTCTCCCACTTAAAAAGATGATAGAGGCCTGTAATTTTCATCATAGGTACACTTCAACTATGACAGACAAAATGAGAAAAAAAATCCAGAAAATCACATTGTAGGATTTTTTATGAATTTATTTGCAAATTATGGTGGAAAATAAGTATTTGGTCAATAACAAAAGTTTATCTCAATACTTTGTTATATACCCTTTGTTGGCAATGACAGAGGTCAAACGTTTTCTGTAAGTCTTCACAAGGTTTTCACACACTGTTGCTGGTATTTTGGCCCATTCCTCCATGCAGATCTCTTCTAGAGCAGTGATGTTTTGGGGCTGTTGCTGGGCAACAAGGACTTTCAACTCCCTCCAAAGATTTTCTATGGGGTTGAGATCTGGGGACTGGCTAGGCCACTCCAGGACCTTGAAATGCTTCTTACGAAGCCACTCCTTCGTTGTTATCAGTATAAAAGACACCTGTCCACAACCTCAAACAGTCACACTCCAAACTCCACTATGGCCAAGACCAAAGAGCTGTCAAAGGACACCAGAAACAAAATTGTAGACCTGCACCAGGCTGGGAAGACTGAATCTGCAATAGGTAAGCAGCTTGGTTTGAAGAAATCAACTGTGGGAGCAATTATTAGGAAACAGAAGACATGCAAGACCACTGATAATCTCCCTCGATCTGGGGCTCCACGCAAGATCTCACCCCGTGGGGTCAAAATGATCACAAGAACGGTGAGCAAAAATCCCAGAACCACACGGGGGGACCTAGTGAATGACCTGCAGAGAGCTGGGACCAAAGTAACAAAGCCTACCATCAGTAACACACTACGCCGCCAGGGACTCAAATCCTGCAGTGCCAGACGTGTCCCCCTGCTTAAGCCAGTACATGTCCAGGCCCGTCTGAAGTTTGCTAGAGAGCATTTGGATAATCCAGCAGAAGATTGGGAGAATGTCATATGGTCAGATGAAACCAAAATATAACTTTTTGGTAAAAACTCAACTCGTCGTGTTTGGAGGACAAAGAAAGCTGAGTTGCATCCAAAGAACACCATACCTACTGTGAAGCATGGGGGTGGAAACATCATGCTTTGGGGCTGTTTTTCTGCAAAGGGACCAGGACGACTGATCCGTGTAAAGGAAAGAATGAATGGGGCCATGTATCGTGAGATTTTGAGTGAAAACCTCCTTCCATCAGCAAGGGCATTGAAGATGAAACGTGGCTGGGTCTTTCAGCATGACAATGATCCCAAACACACTGCCCGGGAAACGAAGGAGTGGCTTCGTAAGAAGCATTTCAAGGTCCTGGAGTGGCCTAGCCAGTCTCCAGATCTCAACCCCATAGAAAATCTTTGGAGGGAGTTGAAAGTCCTTGTTGCCCAGCAACAGCCCCAAAACATCACTGCTCTAGAAGAGATCTGCATGGAGGAATGGGCCAAAATACCAGCAACAGTGTGTGAAAACCTTGTGAAGACTTACAGAAAACGTTTGGCCTCTGTCATTGCCAACAAAGGGTATATAACAAAGTATTGAGATAAACTTTTGTTATTGACCAAATACTTATTTTCCACCATAATTTGCAAATAAATTCATAAAAAATCCTACAATGTGATTTTCTGGATTTTTTTTCTCATTTTGTCTGTCATAGTTGAAGTGTACCTATGATGAAAAATACAGGCCTCTCTCATCTTTTTAAGTGGAAGAACTTGCACAATTGTTGGCTGACTAAATACTTTTTTGCCCCACTGTACCTGCTGGAGTGCGTGCTACGGGTGGGTGTTGTTATGGTGACCAGTGAGCTGAGATAAGGCAACCTTTACCTAGCAGAGACTTATAAATGACCTGGAGTCAGTGGGTCTGGCGACGAATATGAAGCGAGGGCCAGCCGACGAGAGCATACAGGTCGCAGTGGTGGGTTGTATATGGGGCTTTGGTGACAAAACGGATGGAACTGTGATTTATCTGCATCCAGTTTGCTGAGTAGAGTGTTGGAGGCATATTTTGTAAATGACATCGCTAAAGTCGAGGATCGGTAGGATAGTCAGTGTTACGAGGGTATGTTTGGCAGCGTGAGTGAAGGTGGCTTTGTTGCGAAATAGGAAGCCGATTCTAGATTTAATTTTGGATTGGAGATGTTTAATATGAGTCTGGAAGGAGAGTTTACAGTCTAGCTAGGTATTTGTAGTTGTCCACGTATTCTAAGTCAGAACCGTCCAGAGTAGTGATGCTAGTTGGGTGGGCGAGTGTGGGATGCAATCGGTTCAGAAGCATGCATTTAGTTTTACTAGCGTTTAAGACCAGTTGGAGGCTACGGAAGGCGTGTTGTATGGCATTGAAGCTCGCTTGGAGGTTTGTTAAGACAGTGTCCAAAGAAAGGCCAGATGTTTGCAGAATGGTGTCGTCTGCGTAGAGGTGGCTCAGGGAATCATCCGCAGCAAGAGCGACATCGATATATACAGAGAAAAGAGTCGGCCCGAGAATTGAACCCTGTGGTACCCCCATAGAGACTACCAGAGGTCCGGACAACAGGCACACTGACACACAATTGACCGACTGAAATCTATCTGAGAAGTAGTTGGTGAATCAGGCGAGGCAGTCATTTGAGAAACCACGGCTGTTGAGTCTGCCGATAAGAATACGGTGATTGACAGAGTTGAAAGCCTTGGCCAGGTCGACGAAGACGGCTGCACAGTACTGTCTTTTATCGATGGCAGTTATGATATTGTTTAGTGCCTTGAACGTGGCTGAGGTGCACCCGTGACCAGCTCGGAAACCTGATTGCACAGCTGAGAAGGTACGGTGGGAATCGAAATGGTCATTATCTGTTTGTTAACTGGGCTTTCAAAGACTTTAGAAAGGCAGGGCAGGATGGATATAGGTCTGTAACAGTTTGGGTCTAGAGTGTCACCCCCTTTGAAGAGGAGGATGACCACGGCAGCTTTCCAATCTTTAGGGATCTTGGACGATACGAAAGAGAGGTTGAACAGAATGGTAATAGGGGTTGCAACAATGGCGGCGGATAATTACACATACAGTACCTGTCACACCCTGACCATAGAGAGCCCTCGGGGTTCTCTATGGTGTTTTAGGTCAGGGCGTGACTAGGGGGGTTCTAGGTATTGTGTTTCTATGTTTGTGTGTGAGTATGGTTCCCAATTGGAGGCAGCTGATTATCGTTGCCTCTAATTGGGGATCATACTTAGTTTGTCCTTTTTCCCACCTACGATGTGGGATATTGTTTCGTATTAGTGCCTATGTGCGCTACGTATTGCACGATCGTTTTATCTTTGTTGTTTTTGGAAGTTTCACTATTAATAAAATGTGGAACTCTACTCACGCTGTGCCTTGGTCCACTTATTTATACAACGGTCGGGACCAGTCAAAATTTTGGATACACCTACTCACAGCAATAGAAAACAACTGTTGATGTCTGTATACAATGCTCCAGGCTATGACAATGTCTTCCTGTTCTTTGTTTTGTTATGTGTTATACAGTACCAGTCAAAGGTTTGGACACACCTACTCATTCAAGGGTTTTTCTTTATTTTTTACTATTGTAGAATAATAGTGAAGACATCAAAACTATGAAATAACACATATTGAATCAAGTAGTAACCAAAAAAGTGTTAAACAAAGATTCTTCAAAGTAGCCACCCTTTGCCTTGATGACAGCTTTGCACACTCTTGGAATGCTTTTCCAACAGTCTTGAAGGAGTTCCCACATATGCTGACCACTTGTTGGCTGCTTTTCCTTCACTCTGCGGTCCAACTCATCCCAAACCATTTCAATTGGGTTGAGGTTGGGTGATTGTGGAGGCCAGGTCATCTGATGCATCACTCCATCACTCTCCTTCTTGGTCAAATAGCCCTTACACAGCCTGGAGGTGTGTTGGGTCATTGTCCTGTTGAAGAAATAAATGATATATATGGTACCACTAAGTGCAAACCAGATGGGATGGCGTATCGCTGCAGAATGCTGTGGTAGCCATGCTGGTTAAGTGCACCTTGAATTCTAAATAAATTACAGACAGCCACAAGCAAAGCACCTCCACACAATCACTCCTCCTCCATTCATGGTGGGAACCACACATGCAGAGATAATCCGTTCACCTACTCTGCGTCTCACAAAGACACAACGGTTGGAACCAAAAATAAAAAATTTGGCCTCATCAGACCAAAAGGACAGATTTCCACAGGTCTAATGTCCATTGCTCGTGTTTCTTGGTCCAAGCAAGTCTCTTATTATTGGTGTCCTTTAGTAGTGTTTTTTTTGCAGCAATTCGACGACAAAGGCCTGATTCACGCAGTCTCCTCTGAACAGTTGATGTTGAGATGTGTCTGTTACTTGAAGTCTGTGAAGCATTTATTTGGGCTGCAATTTCTGAGGCTGGTAACTCTAATTAACTTATCCTCTGCAGCAGAGGTAACTCTGGGTCTTCCTTTCCTGTGACGGTCCTCATGAGAGCCAGTTTCATCATAGCGCTTGTTGGTTTTTGCAACTGCACTTGAGGAAACTTTCAAAGTTCTTGAAATGTTCTGGATTGACTGACCTTCATGTCTGAAAGTAATGATGGACTGTCATTTCTCTTTGCTTATTTGAGCGGTTCTTGCCATAATATGGACTTGGTCTTTTACCAAATAGGGCTATCTTATGTATACCACCCCTACCTTGTCACAACACTGATTGGCTCAAACGCATTAAGAAGGAAAGAAATTCCACAACTTAACTTTTAACAAGGCACACCTGTTAATTGAAATGCATCCCATTCATTAAGCTGGTTGAGAGAATGCCAAGAATGTGCAAAGCTGTCATCAAGGCAAAGGGTGGCTACTTTGAAGAATCTCAAATATATAATATATTTAGATTTGTTTAACGCTTTTCTGGTTACAACTTGATTCCATATGTGTTATTTCATAGTTTTGATGTCTTCACTATTATTCTACAATGTAGAAAATAGTAAAAATATAGAAAAACCCTTGAATGAGTAGGTGTGTCCAAACTTTTGACTGGTACTGTGTAACACATAACAAAACAAAGAACAGGAAGACATTGTCATAGCCTGGAGCGTTGTATACAGACATCAACAGTTGTTTTCTATTGCTCGATCATTAGCCAGCTTTTGACATTCTTTTTAAATGAAGTTATGGCCTGCGTTGCTTTGAGTTGCTGTGGTAGTTTGTTCCACTCATATATATCATGTATATCAAAAGGTGTTCTTACCAGTTAGACACTTACATTTAAATTTGATAGGTAGGTAAGTAGGAGGAGGAAGTGTACAATAAAAGCCATGGGTTGGCTTTGAACCCGTGTGATGTGAGCCCTGATTCATAAGTTCCAGGGGCAGCGGCTTTGACCACTGGGCCACCGCCACCCACTGATTAATAGTTATGTGAAGATGGGTTTGTCATGGCTAAGGACCCTGTAGCTGGATGTAGTGAATCCACGGTGTGCCATAAGGTTGAGGTGCCATCTGTCAACAGGTGCACAAATATGCAGAGTCATGGTAAATTGCACAGTTTTGCCCACGGTATGTTTGTGTGTGTCTATGTGTGTGTGTTTGTGTGCATGAGTTTGTGCATGCGTGTACGCGTTTGTGCATGCATGTACAGTGCCTTGCGAAAGTATTCGGCCCCCTTGAAATTTGCGACCTTTTGCCACATTTCAGGCTTCAAACATAAAGATATAAAACTGTATTTTTTTGTGAAGAATCAACAACAAGTGGGACACAATCATGAAGTAGAACGACATTTATTGGATATTTCTAACTTTTTTAACAAATCAAAAACTGAAAAATTGTGCGTGCAAAATTATTCAGCCCCTTTACTTTCAGTGCAGCAAACTCTCTCCAGAAGTTCAGTGAGGATCTCTGAATGATTCAATGTTGACCTAAATGACTAATGATGATAAATACAATCCACCTGTGTGTAATCAAGTCTCCGTATAAATGCACCTGCACTGTGATAGTCTCAGAGGTCCGTTAAAAGCGCAGAGAGCATCATGAAGAACAAGGAACACACCAGGCAGGTCCGAGATACTGTTGTGAAGAAGTTTAAAGCCGGATTTGGATACAAAAAGATTTCCCAAGCTTTAAACATCCCAAGGAGCACTGTGCAAGCGATAATATTGAAATGGAAGGAGTATCAGACCACTGCAAATCTACCAAGACCTGGCCGTCCCTCTAAACTTTCAGCTCATACAAGGAGAAGACTGATCAGAGATGCAGCCAAGAGGCCCATATCACTCTGGATGAACTGCAGAGATCTACAGCTGAGGTGGGAGACTCTGTCCATAGGACAACAATCAGTCGTATATTGCACAAATCTGGCCTTTATGGAAGAGTGGCAAGAAGAAAGCCATTTCTTAAAGATATCCATAAAAAGTGTCGTTTAAAGTTTGCCACAAGCCACCTGGGCGACACACCAAACATGTGGAAGAAGGTGCTCTGGTCAGATGAAACCAAAATTGAACTTTTTGGCAACAATGCAAAACGTTATGTTTGGCGTAAAAGCAACACAGCTGAACACACCATCCCCACTGTCAAACATGGTGGTGGCAGCATCATGGTTTGGGCCTGCTTTTCTTCAGCAGGGACAGGGAAGATGGTTAAAATTGATGGGAAGATGGATGGAGCCAAATACAGGACCATTCTGGAAGAAAACCTGATGGAGTCTGCAAAAGACCTGAGACTGGGATGGAGATTTGTCTTCCAACAAGACAATGATCCAAAACATAAAGCAAAATCTACAATGGAATGGTTCAAAAATAAACATATCCAGGTGTTAGAATGGCCAAGTCAAAGTCCAGACCTGAATCCGATCGAGAATCTGTCGAAAGAACTGAAAACTGCTGTTCACAAATGCTCTCCATCCAACCTCACTGAGCTCGAGCTGTTTTGCAAGGAGGAATGGGAAAAAATTTCAGTCTTTCGATGTGCAAAACTGATAGAGACATACCCCAAGCGACTTACAGCTGTAATCGCAGCAAAAGGTGGCGCTACAAAGTATTAACTTAAGGGGGCTGAATAATTTTGCACGCCCAATTTTTCAGTTTTTGATTTGTTAAAAAAGTTTGAAATATCCAATAAATGTCGTTCCACTTCATGATTGTGTCCCACTTGTTGTTGATTCTTCACAAAAAAATACAGTTTTATATCTTTATGTTTGAAGCCTGAAATGTGGCAAAAGGTCGCAAAGTTCAAGGGGGCCGAATACTTTCGCAAGGCACTGTATGTGTGCCAACAGCCATGGTTGCAACTGGTTGTTTCAGGCTGTTAATTGATTTTGTATTCGGAGCTTGCAGTGTGAGATTCTATGTGTCATGACATGAACAGTTAGGTGATACAATTTGAAAGAAGTGCACAGCGTATAGGCATTCAGAACTTGCACTCTACAGATGAAACATGATGATTTATTATTAGAACTGTTTATAACCCCTGACATGAACGTTCTGTAACACCTTTATGAACTTTATAGTAACCCACCCATTTTATTGAACATTACTCACTCATTACACAACCAGTGGACTTGATATTTTATTTTATTTAGCCGTTATTTAACTAGGAAAGTCAGTTAAGAACACATTCTTATTTACAATGACGGCCTACCCCGGCCAAGCCCTAACGACGCTGGGCCAATTGTGCGCCGCCCTATGGGACTTCCAACTACAGACGGTTGTGATACAGCCTGAAATCAACCCGGGTCTGTAATGATGCCTCTAGCACTGAGATGTAGTGCCTTAGACCGCTGCGCCACTCGGGAGAACATTTTGATACATGGAGAGACAACATATTATCAGCCTTATCAGAAGATATTATACTTGCTTATACAAACTGAAATTGCTTCAGTTTCACATAGAAATGATACTGAAATCGCTCCAATGTGTAGTGAGCATAACATCAGAGCCACACAATATTCCAGTGGAACTCATGCTAGAAATGTTTGGGGAAATATGCTTCAGTACGAGTGAGGCATGTGTGATGGGTGCATCCATCCATCAATGTGTCACCCTGGCTTGCCTTGTGCACCAGCCTGAGTGAAGTGACAGGATTTGGGTTTTGTTGGTGTGTATGTTCACAGCAGACAGGGAATGCAGGGAAATAGGTCACACACACACACACACACGCACACATATTGATAGTGTCCCTGTCACTATACACTGTGAGTGGATGGAAGCAACATCCTAGCGATGAAACAGTACCATGTAAGGATATTTGACACTGCTGTAATTGTTGTGTTAGTCGTGAGGTTGTCATGAGGTTGCCAGGCAGCTTCATTAACACTGTGCAGCCAGCGACCAAGTCTTCCCATGATGCAGCCAAATGCAGCGCGGCTGAAGAAAATAGTCCCACGCAACAATAGTGTCGACAGGGGTGTAAAAGACTTGACAGAAGTGAGTGTGGATGGGGCTCAAAGACACGGTGTGTGTATGTGTATGTTGATCTGGGTGAAACTGTACTAAAAATGGCCGCCTTTCTCTTTCCACAGCTTGAAGGAGATGGGGAGCAGAGGCGTTTTGAGGATGGCAAAATGCGATATCTCCAGAATAAGGCAAAGAGACTGGCAGACAAGGAGCGCCAACAATGACACCACAACCCGGAATACTCCATCATCCAACCCACAGCACTTAGATGGAAAACTTCCCTATCTTATTACTAAACCTAAAACTAAAATAGATGGGGTCTGACTTGAAAAAATGTATGACTTGAAAAAATTCATCATACTCTTCTTGACTTTTTAATGTAAGTTTCATTGCTGCACACCAAAGTGTCTATTTGTGTATGTAAAAGAAAGGAGATACGTGTGTATCTTTATTTTATCGTCAAAGATTTTTATTTAAGAAGGCTATCGACGATCAGTCTGTGTGCAAAGTTATGGGTCTGTATATGCATTGATAAATACATTTAAAGTAAATAAATACTGTACATGGTAGCCAGATGTTTCTGTCTGTCCTTTGCTTGCTCACTGATGTCCTAGGCCCGGGCTTGCCTTGGCTGAGAGGGCATCCACTAAACATATTTTATGCATTCTGTCGTTCACACAGAAATCAGTCCTTGGCTCGGGGGCTATGACTCTGCTCCTTCCCTCTCTCACTCAGTCGCTCTCTTGTCATTTCAGCAAGACATGACACCCACCATCTCAGATTGTTCAGGAATAGTTTTGGTAGTTAGAAACAGATAACATTAGCGTTCCTTGCAACATTATTATGTTGCATTTTTATTTGAGCTAATTAAGCTAACTAATTACAACCAAATTGGCCCTTTTTAATGATAGGATTCATATAATATCCAATAATTATAGTACACAACATCCGATTTGGAGCAAACTTCTTCCTACCATTGAGTAAGACATGAGGAATCCAATAAAATGGTAAAAAGCCACCCACGGACCCCCCCACACCCCACGCCAATCCCACCCCAACAACCAGTTTACAGTATCAGTTCTCTATGTCTGACAAGTAGTATGAAGCTGTGGCTTGGAGTATTGCTTCTTCATCCCATGTAACCTGTGAATCTGATATTTTTTTCCCCTATTCAGAGAAATCTGCCATTGAAGTCTCTTGCATTCTTTTTCATACATTTGTTTGAAAGTAACAGGTTTTGTCCACTAGGTGCCGCTGTTCCTACTGCTGCCACACCCTTATATTAATTTTGCTGGTCTCAATTAAATGGATCACAATATTTTCTTTGCCACTTTAGGTAGAAAGCCAATAGCTTTTGCTCATGATGAAAATAAATTGTGTGGTCAAGCCAGTTGTGCATAAAAGCAATTCATTATGGTCCAAAGATACAATTATATTTCAACAAAATAATGTTTCAGGAATGACAATCTTATTTGTTTTTAACTACAGAAACAATTTCAGCACACTCTGAGATGGTGGGTGTCAAAATCCTCTTTCTTGTGCTTCTTGAGGTGGAATAACCCTTAATCTGGCTCCCTACTCTCGCTCTCCACTGTTTCACGGTCTTTCTCTTCATCTCTCCCTCTTTCTCTCTCTCTCTCTCTGTCTTTCTCTCTCTTTCGCTCTCTCACGATAGATGCAGGGATTCTCCAGTTGCCTGATGTGTTAATAGGACTGTACAACATTTTAGCCTGTGTGTGTGTGTGTGTGTGTGTGTGTGTGTGTGTGTGTGTGTGTGTGTGTGTGTGTGTGCGTGCGTGCGTGTGTGTGTGTATGCATGTGTTTGGTGTGTTTCCATGCAACACGACAGACCTCTGGCACGTAGATTGTTGCCTCCGGGACCAACCAACATCCCTAGCTAAATGAACATAGATCAACAGCTATTCAAATTTTTCCAAATAGGGATCCCGAGGCAACTCTACATTCAGAAGATGAAGTCCCTGGTCTTAGATTTCCTTTCACCTAGTCACCTGCCTGCTACGGTAAAGATGCAACTAATAGGAGACACCATCTAAATCAAGAAAATGTATAACAAACATGAACCAAGGTTGAACCACTGCTTTAAGCCATCAAAAGTATAGTAGTATAGTTTTCCCATTTTGGGATAGTATCTATATGGCTGTTTGAGATAGTTTTTCCTACTATTTAAACAGGCGTAAGGTTACACAGCAAGACAGTGTGTCATTGGACTCCCGAAGGTTATTGTCTTCACAGCTGTGTGCTTTTAATTTTCCCATTGAAAATGAAATTAGGGGGGGGGGCATTTTATTTTTATCCTTAATGAAGGATAGAGTAGGAAGAGGGAATATGAGGAGAGGAAAGGGGGTTGTAGACAGAGTTTTATCTCAGATGGGGGGAAAGTATTTGGCCTGTTCAATAACACTGCTAATATACCACGTAGGCTATACACACAACCAGTCCTGCAACTCCTTAACCAGATAGTGGAGAGCTAACTAGTATCATTTTGATTATTGCATTTTTTTAAATGCTGCATTTACTGAGACAGTCCCGTTTAAAGTAATAATGAGGAACTTTCAATGTGCTGAAACGCATTGAGTACACGCCTTCTATTAACTACTTTAACTACTTCGTCTTGTGAGTATATCTCACTGTCCATCCTCACTCCCCCTCATCCTTGTTCCTCACTCCCAACAATGCAAATAAGATGCATACTGGCACTCCTTTGCAGTGGTGGAAAAAGTACCCAATTGTCATACTTGAGTAAAAGTAAAGATACCTTAATTGAAAATGACTAAAGTAAAAGTGAAAGTCACCCAGTAAAATACTACTTGAGTAAAAGTCCAAAAGTATTTGTTTTTAAATATAGTTAAGTATCAAAAGTAAATGGAATTGCTAAAATGTATTTAAGTATCAAAAGTAAAAATAATTTCAAATTCTTTATATTAAAGCAAACCAGACGGCACAATTTTATTTATATTTTTTACTCCATCACTCAGACATAATTTACAAGCGAAGCGTTTGTGTTTAATGAGTCTACCAGATCAGAGGCATTAGGGATGACCAGAGATGTTCTCTTGATAAGTGTAACGAGTACATTTGGGTGTCAAGGAAAATGTACATTATTTTATTTAGGAATGTAGTGAAGTAAAATGGTAAAGTACAGATACCACAAAAAACTACTTAAGTAGTACTTTAAAGTATTTTTACTTAAGTACATGACACCACTGCTCCTTTGCGGAGTGTATCTATATTCTATAGCCTAACCTGTTTCATAAAGACTGTGTCTCAGGTCGTTTCCTCCTCCTCCTTCGTACGGCCCGGGACGTGTTCCCAACATTCCAGCCCAGCCTTAGGGGGTTTGCGGCCGCCTCGCGCTCTTACCCAATGTGGATACTGACAAGGCTATTTGGAAGACGAATTATCCACAATGACGGGAGGAAACCCATTAGGAGGGAGGGATGGAGGGAATAAACGATCCGGAGGAGAGAGAGAGAAAAAGAGAGAGCAATCTGGTTTCATCAACGCTGGCTCCCGGCCTGTTTTATAGGTTCCACCCGCTGTGCATAGTGGGGAGAGTCACGATCACTAAGGTGTTCACTGATGGCAGGGCCAAACGACCATTAAAGGATGAATAGAAATGCAGCCTATCTAGCTAACATCCACAAGGTTCATGTAAAAACAAATAAGCTCTTGAATGTTAAAACTCTGGTATGCTGTATACTGTGGCCAACAGTCCAAGTCTACTCATAGGCATACTGTTAGAGGCAACTTGCTGTTGGAGAAAAATAAACTAGAAGATAAATAACAAGGGGATATTGGCCTACTCTTTGAGAGCTAGAGGAAGAACACAAACCTAGAAATACGAGATGCTGCCACTGGAAAAAGAGAGTTAAATGAACCAATCCCATGAACCCCGCAGAAGAAAAGAAAACAGCCTACATTTTATGCTGGTATTTTCTGGTCTATGCTGGTCAGATGCTGGTCTGACTAGCATAGTCGAGCTGGTTATGCTGGTTTACCAGCATGGTCTAGCAGGTATTGCTGGTGACCAGCCTTCACTATGTTTTGGACACTGGTGATCAGTCTTCACTATGTTTTGGACACTGGTGATCAGTCTTCGCTGTGTTTTGGACACTTGTGACCAGCCTTCTCTGTGTTTTGGACACTGGTGATCAGTCTCCGCTGTGTTTTGGACACTGAGGACCAGCCTTCGCTGTGTTTTGGACACTGGTGATCAGCCTTCAGTGTTTTTTGGACACACACCAGCTTATGCTGGTGACCAAGCTGGTCCATGCTGATCTAGCATGGTCAGACACTAGCTGGTTAAGCAACATCATATTTCCCAGCATGCTCTATTGCAGTTGATTTTTAGGATTGTTTGTTTCATTATCTTTTTTGTTTGTTGTACACAAAGATAAATAACATACATTTGTGTAAACTAATCCAATTTGTTAGTTGGACTTATTGCACCTGTTACTGAAATGGTTGATCCAGTTTAGATGGTTTGAGTAGTCACACTTATTTTCCTTTCTTACCCTGGCAGTCATTCTGAATGCATATTTCTGTGAAATAAAGTTCCAATTGTTAGATATCCCCACTCTGGCTGCATTCCAATAGGAATTAAACATAACTTTGCAAGCCAGCATGATGTGACTTAATGCTGGTTTTGCTGGGGATCAGCTTATGCTGGTCAATAGCAAAGCACAGCGAGGGCTGGTCACCACAAAAACGCAGCGAAGGGACCACGAAAACACAGCAAAGGCAGGTCAACAGCAAAGCACAGCGGAGCCTGGTCACCACGACAACACAGTGAAGGCTGGTCCCCAGCAACACCTACACCTATGCTGGACCAAGCTATGCTGCTCTATGCAAGTTTTGTCAGCAGGGTTGTGAGTGTACGGCTGCTTAAAGGGTCATGCTTTAAGAATTCTTAGCTGCCAGAAACGGAAAAGTGTCTTCACAAACACAAACACAGACTAGTTTAGATTCGACCTGAAGTCATGTAGATTTGTGTTGTTATTGTTATTGCTTCTACTGACCTCTGAACTTAATAAGCAGACCTTCAAATGTGTTCCCAAAGTATTCAATGCTGGTGTGTACAGTAGGACTGCTGAGGGAGGTTGGCTGAGCTCACACAGGAGGTGGGAGACGGGCAGACCTGTGTTGCCCTGCAGACACAGTGGGCGGGGATGCCTTCTGTCACTTTACTTCCAGGTCACGAAGCGTCACACAGGAAAGGGCCCTGCTCTGTCTTTCTCCCTATCTCTCTCCATCTCTATCGCTATCCCTCCATCTCTCTTTCTATCCCTCTCTCACTATCTCTCCATCTCTCTCTCTCTGTTCTCATACATGACCTGTGATACCCTTGCAGTGTGCTCATCCAGTGATCAAAGCTCACTGATCTCCTTATATTAAATCAATAGTATCTACTACTATGGATAGATTGGATGCTGGGATGCCAGTTTGTTAAGCCACAATGAAGAATTGATTGAGAATTGACCTAAAAATTGATTTCCTTTCCAAATCTTCCCTAGCCTTAACCGTAATCTTAACCCATAATCCTTAACTCAGACTCTAATTATAATCCTAACCGTAAATCGAACCCCTAAATTTAAAATAGCCTTTTTCCTCGTGGAGACGTGGGAAATGTCCCCACAAGGACTTTGGAGGATTTCAGGTCCCCTCGAGGATAGAAGAACAAGACCACACACACACACACACACACACACTGTAGTACTACAGTATTCGTTTTTTTCTTTCACTTTGAATATCCTCCGGCGTGGGAATGATCTCCGAATGATGAATATTTGGTATGGATGTTACAGACAGCCAAATAGTTACTCAGCTCATCTGAAGTGGCTTGGGGTGCTCAATTAATGGAATATTTCCATCCTGAGATGTTGTTACAGTACAGATGCTCATTAATGCTACTCCTTACAAGCATGTCACGTGGAGCCCACAATCACCTAGCACAATGCATTGCTATGGACACCAGAACGGTATTGAGACAATACATGTAAGGCAATGCATGCAATGGCTATAGGTTGCCTCCCGTGACCTTGTTGTAATTGTGGTGTATGGGTGGGATAACATTTGAAATGTTATATTTGATGTTGAATGCATGGTCTTTCAGATCGGATTGTAAGCCTAATGTAGAGGCCATCAAAATAAGGTCCCAAATCCTTTTTCATGAGCTATCTTGGAAACACAATATAAGATGATATAGACAGCAAATTCTCTGGTTCAATCAAAATGCATCATGCAGGGGAGGATTTCTGTATTTTGAAAGTTACATACCAAAAGATTGTTTTGGGGTGGAGTTTTCCTTTAAACGTGTCTATGGGTCCACACGTTTCAATGTTAAATTAATCATTTTCTTAGTGTAAAGCCTTATTTGCATATTTTCCAGTACACCTTGCCTTTCAAGTGAATTGTGAGTTACCACTCATGACTGTATTTGTTAGTGACAAAGACATGGTTGTTGCATTTGTTCATTTTCAATCCTGTGGCCTTCACCAAGTGAGATTCTAATTGAATATGTAACATAAAAATGACATTTCTTAACACAATCAACACATTATGCTGGCTTGCAAAGTGATATGTAATTTCTATTGGAATCCAGAGTGGAGATATCCAACATTTGGAATTTTTATTCACCCACAACCTGCATTCAGAATGACTTCCAGCGTTGACAAGACTAAGATATGAGACTACCTAAACTGGAACAACCATTTCAGTAATGGGTGTAATAAGTCCAAGTAAGAGATTGGATTAGTTGAGAAAAGTTTGTTATTTATATTTGAGTAGCATAAGTCTAATTCATCAATGTAAATGCAAAAACATTTACATTGAAACAAACAATTGTCAAAATCAACCTACATTTGAGCATGCTGGCAAATATGATCATGTTTTGTTCCAAATCTGGTTCTTTTACACCAATGAGTGTTAATTTAACACTTACAAAGTTCATTTGTAACTCTGAATCAACACCAGAAATGTTACACTGAAAAATCAACACTAGGTAACACTGTCCAATTTGTTGCGTAGGACATTGTCTCACCCCTCAGAAAATAATCAAATAAAATGAAATAAAATAATTATTAAGGTGAGTAGAGATCCTCTTGCCTTATTCACACTATAGAATATTTTATTTCCAGATTGTGCTTTCCAGCATGGTTACCTCTTAGCTGGAAGATGTAGCCTCACCTTCAGTCTTCAAGTAGCCTACAGTGCATACTGCACATCGCAGGTTGGACATCAGTTGAAATGCGTAACGGGCCCACAAAAAGATGTCAGGCCCTGTATGCACTGCAGTACATTGTGCAGCTCACTTTGAGATGGAAAAAGGATATTCTCTGCCAAGGATGACATAACTTCACTTGATTTGTATAATGCTGCCCAACTATTTAATCTCTGTTCTCATGGTTGTCATGTAGCTATGTTTATTAGTATTTCTCACTAGCCTACAATCTGAGCGCCTGGAGGGAAACCCATTCATGCAGAATCACCAGGAAAGAAGTCTTATGTGTCACGTAACAAGTGCAATAATGTCAGCGAAAAGGGACCACGAGAAGAAGCATAAAGAATATTATTGGAAAACAAGTGGCTGAGGACAAAAAACTATTGATAAATAGGAGGGTGTAATGGTTCTATGAGCTAAGGACTATGCATGTCACTCAATGAGTGGCGGCAGGATGAGTCGAGATATTAACATCAGAGTAATTCTGTGCCATGGGTGTGATGCGTGAGCCCCCCGCACGTAGCATCACTTCCTCAAGACACTTCACGAGGATACAAGGTTACCGACATCTGGACTAGCATTGTCCCTAGCTCATAGAACCGTGGTTACATGAGTAACCTTTGTTCTATTTCGCTTGAGAGACTATGCTAGTCACTCAATAGGATGACAATACCAGAGTAAGTCGGTTTGCGTAGGTCACTGCCTAGAGCAACACATCACCATAAGTGTCCGATGCAGCACCAAGCACAGCTGAGCTCACACCGTGAGGGTCAACCACATTCTCCTGGTAAGAACTTGCATAGGTACTGGGGGGCGCCCAGCTAGCAGCCGCACATACTGTATGTCAGAGAGGGGGACTTCCTTAAGCAGTGGCCAGGGGGTGGCAACTCCCCTAGTGGTGTGCTACAATAGAGGATGGCACTGGGTGGCCAGCTAGGCTACATGCTTGCAGGAACGTGTGAACAATCCAATGTGACAACCGTTGACAACCGTTGGTTTGAGAGAGGCTTCCCCTGTATTCCAACGTCCGCTCCACGTATGTGTTTAGGGATCTCACAAGACACAGAGCATGTACATCAACATCATGAGTGGGGCATGGAGGTGGACAAGGCTGTTAGCACAAATTCCCTGTTGTCGTGACCGGGGTGCAGGACCTTTGGTAGGAAGGCAGGATTAGGCCGCAGAATAACGCTCGCCTTACCCGGGCCAGGCGATAACATCCATTACTAACAGATAAAGCATGGAGCTCGCCAACCCTCTTGGTAGAGGCGATGGCCACCAGAAACCCAGTCTTAAAGAGAGAGATGTTTCAAGTCTATAGCGTCGAACGGTTCAAAGGGAGGTCTAGATAGTACTCCAGAATCAGATCCAAATCCCATTTGGGAACTGAGGGGGCTCTTGAGGGGCGTAATCTACAGACTCCCTTAAGAAATATTGCCATGAGCGGATGGCTGCCAAGTGGACCATCCTGCTCTTTATCATGGCATGCTGCTGTGACCTCACCCAGACCCCCCTGGTGGTTTATGTTTGGGAGAAAAATTTAGCAGAGCTAGTTGGAGTGTTCATGTGGAGTTTGGACCAGCTAGTTCATGTGGAGTTTGGACCAGCTAGGGCTCCATGTCCTGCTGGCTGCCCTCCCCCTCAATACTGCTCCACAGCCTGACAAGGAGGCGTCTGTTTGAACAAGTTCCCTCCGATGGACTCTGCCCAAGCGTTTCCTGCCTGGAAGGAATTTCAGGGATCGCCACCTTTGCCAGTGCTCCTGCACATTCCTTAGACACAGTCAGGTGACAATACCTTTGTTCCTTGGAATGTAAACCCTGAGCATTGAACCACCTCTGCAGGTGTAGAAGGCCCACTTTGTATTCAATGCCGTTAAATGCAAAGCGCAGGAACTTCCTGTGAGCCGGGTGGATCGGTACGTGGAAGTAGGCCTCTTTTAGGTCGAGAGTGGTGAACCACTGGCCTGGGTTGATAGCCTGTAGGATGCGGGATGGTTGAGAGGCCTCAAGTCCAGGACGGGGCAAAAGCCAGCATCTTTCTTGGGGACTAGGAAATATACTCCATAGAACTCACTGTGCTGTTCTGATGGTTCGAGTTGTCTGATTGCGTTCTTCTCCAGCAGGCAATCTCCAGTTGGAGAGCTTCTCTTTTCAAGGAGTCGGCTGCTGAGTTGACCAAACCCCACTGAATGATGGTGGCCGGCATTGGGACTGGAGTGTGTACCCCTGTAGGACTGTATCCAGCTCCCAGGGGCACTCCACAAGCTCCTACCACTTTTACAGATGGGGTTGGGAGAAGAGGCCGATACCGGGGCCACTCCCATCAGGATGACTGAGGTGGCCCATCCTTAGTCTAGGTCATTACCAGCAAGGATGGAGATAGCATCAGGATCCTGTCTTAAGTCTTCAACGGATCCTGTCGGGCAGAGAGCGGACCTGCGAAAACAGAGAGGCTGCCTGGGCCTCCAACTCATCTAGAGTAGGTCCCCTGTCCTTCTTGGACTGCTTGGTGGGAGGGCCCACCGCTAGGGAGGGTTGTTATGCTTGAGACTGGTCCTGGAGCCTCTAGCATTTGTCTCCTTCATCATAGCTAATCGTGCATCACATAGGCGTCGGCCAAGAGTAGCACAAAACATGCAAGCCAGCATTGCATTTATTGCAAAAGTATGGCATGGATAATCTTCTCCTCGTCTAGACATAAGCAGATATACAGATGTGTCTTATAGACCAGATAATAGTCTTAAAGTAGTTCTGCTCTGAGGGAAATATGTGAATTAAGTAATAATATATTCTATGGATATCAGAATGCATTCGAGAAATTCCACTCACAATGTCGAAAATGTATGGATGTGAAGAGCCAAACTCAACTGACACAGTAACAGACTGTGTGAGGTGATGTCCTGAGAACAGACTGGCCAACTCTTGCGAGATTACGGAGGCGCACATGCTCTAAATGCAACAGCTGCAGCTCAAACCAGCAAGAGAGTATGCTAGCTAGGATGTGAAGCCTGGAAATTAAGGTGTGACTCAGCAATCATCAGTCCTACTTCTGGAGACTGTGTTTAGCTAGAGCTAGATAACACACCGAGTTTCCCCTATCCTGGGTAGGTGCGGTACCCAGCCTCAATCTCCAGAGAAGAGACTAACTCCCAGCTGAAGCTAACAAGCAACAGGTAACGCAATTAGCCAGGAGGCTAACATGCGGACAGACACGACAACTGAGCCTAGTGCCGTGAACAGGTTGGCCCAACCCGTTCACTCTACTTCGTAGCACCTGTAAGAAAAATCCTAACTGACGACAAAACACTGCAGAGCACTCCTGGGAGGGTTAAGCTCTTCCCAGAATAGAGTATACTCTACACACTCAACAAAAACTAATCTACAGAGTCTTCATCCACTTCTCACTCTACATTGTAGCCGAGGGAAGAAAAGAGGAAGTAAAGCTATGCGCCCAGGTATTTATAGGGGGCACGCGCATCACACCCATGGTACGGAATTACTCTGATATTTATACCTCGCCAGGCGGAAGGATATCCCAAGTCCCTCAAGCTGAAAATAATTTATCTTTTGTATCCATTTGCGCTACGATATACTAGGATATAGTATATTCATAATTCACGTCGTTACTCAGCTATCGATGCAAAGCCTTGTCCAGTATAGCTTCAATTTGACGAAGCTACGGGGGGGGGCATAAACTACAGACAATGAACACAATTGCATTTATCGATGGCAATTTGAATCTTGAGGCCCATTGTCATGCCTTTTTTAAGATATCTGTGACCAACAGATTCATATCTGTATTCCATAGTCATGTGAAATCCATAGATTAGGGCCTAATGAATTCATTTCAATTGACTGATTTCCTTATATGAACTATAACTCAGTAAAATGTTTGAAATTGCATGTTGCGTTTGTATTTTTGTTCAGTATAGTTATGTTTTTGAAATGACATCTGGATCAAAATAGATCTTAGAGTCTTTTCTCCTCTGAGTCAAATAATCATATTCAACCAGGGGAAAGAAAAAAAGTGGGTAGTTGAAATTACGCATCAATAATGTATTGTATAGATGTTACAAATATAGGCTAAGCACAGAGGAGACGACAACCAAGAAAATGATATTGTCCCAATAAATTATTTCTTATTATTGCGGTTTACTCCCACTGCCACAGGGAACTAAGCATGCCACATCCATCCAGCGGCGCAATCAGATATCGTTCAGTTACTGCCTCTCTTAGCGGCGGGTAGGCCTACATCCTATGTGATATGGAGCATTGTGGCCTTAATTAAATAGGGACATTTACGAGCAATATCATTTCTTATGACTCATTTTTGTAGATATGACACTCCATTAGTGGTGTGCACCGCCAGCCGTCAAATATACGTTATTTTCTCCAAATAGGACAAAGGACGCGCACGCTACAATAATGGCCACGTACAGCTGTGCTGATACTGTTTCAAATCTGCCCGTTCATTTTCGAAATCACACTGTTGGATTGATGTTAACGGTCGCCGGTGTCGTTCCTCAATTCGGAATGTAAGGACTGACCACGACTTTTGTGGACTACAGCAAAAGTAATATCACAGAAAGATTGGAATAGTCTGCGGGTGGAATCTTTCATAAGGTAAGAAGAATACAACATTAGCCTAAGCATCCACGCATAATTCACGAGGCTGGGTGATTAGATTAATTTAACAAACCTATTTACATGATTTATGAACCAGATAAGTAGCTACTAATGCTGTTTATTAAAACAAAACAAAATTGCGTATTGTTGCTAATTCAATGCTTAAGGTAAACTGTATTTCTCTTCACTTAACATGTTGATGTCATGGCGAAACCAACCCTTCATAGACTAGAAAACCAGAGACTAGAATTTATATGCAAACCTCTTGAATAAAATATAGCCTAAACTGTGCCTACATAGGAGGTAATCCTTGGATGCATTTTATTAAATGTTGATATGCCTAATTTGATGAACAAGACAGAATTCGAAACGAATTAACCGTTATCAATTGACAAGGCACGAGCGCTGTAATCATCGGAGAAGTCACGGCTTACTGTACATTGCCTGCAGTCAGAGTGAAGAAGATCTATCTATGTATGATTCCATTGCAAGAACTCGGTTGAACTGTTTAAAATTAAACGCTTGAGAACTTCAGAGTTTGTGAGAAGAAGATAGAAGACAGTTGAATGGTTTTATGAATTGCGTGTTTTATATATATGGAATTGGATCTCAGAAAATACAACGCTTTGGCAGCATAGAAAACAGTAAATTACAATACAGAAATTACTAGAAAATGGATGCATCTGTGGTTAGGTCTACAGCCTGACTCCCCAAAGCTTCTGGTATAACGTAGCAGGTAGCCTAGCTGTTAAGAGCGATAGGCCAGTAACCTAAAAGGTCACTGGTTCAAATCCCTAAAGTGGGCATTGTGCCCTTGAGCAAGGTAGAGTACACTGAACAACAACTGCTCCCTGGGCATTTGATTAAGGTAGCCCTCCCCCCACCTCTCTGAATCAGAGGGTTAAATACGGAAGAGGCATTTTGGTTGAATGCATTCAGTTGTGGAACTGACTAGGTTTTCCCCTTTCTTGCTCCTTTTCAATATATCAACTACAATGGTGTCTTGTGAACATTATCAATCATTTATATCAGGCACATATTCATCCTCAGGCAGAGACTGTAGTACTTTGTTTCAACTTTTTTGTTTCCTATTGAATTGCGTAAAACATTTTCGTTTTTGTTAAGTTATACCAAGCTTTCGTGTCTAATGGCAGGTAATGATTTTTCTTGGCTCTGCCGTTGCGTTGCATTGTGGCCAGTTGTTTGCGCCAACCTAATCATTTAAGTATTGTCTAACAGGGCCATAAGGAAAGAATACAGGATCTGCTTATTGCCACCACTTTTGTCTGTAGATTACCATATATTACACAACTGACAGTATATTGGAAATTGGTTGTCGGTGTGACTGAAAACAACATTTGCCTACTGAGCTAAACCTTCTGAGAGAGCCACTACACAATTGTTTAGGTCTCTGGCATGGTGTCAGAAGAAGCCCGTCTGGTGAACTGGCTCCACTACTTTCACTCTTCCTTTCAATCTTGGCACCAGTGTTACTGACCATGTATCGTCCGGACTGCATTAACCTGCTAAGCAAAAGCCGAGACGTTGGGTCTTTCAGCCCAAACACAAAATTACAAGTCTTTCAGGTCTCCGGCAAGGTTACTCATCACATGAAACAAGTGAATTAACTATCTCATATACCACATCTATCTATATATCATTGATAGGCCTACATCTGAGCACCAGTACAAACCTTTTCTTACACACACCTGAACATGAGCACACATTTACCACACACCTTTGAAAACAAAGACCAATATACTGGACACAAATACTATTTACAAATACACATTCAGGTACACACTTGAATACAATTATACATGCAATCATACACCAAATTACATGCATTACTATGCATTTGCACATGACTTGAGAATATTCCATATCATACACACCTGAACAGAAATTAGATGCTTCCTAGTCATTCAGTAGTATTAATTAAGGCAGCTTATGAATCATACACACAAGCTTGTCACCTGCCGCCCCTCTGTTTAAAATATTTTAACTAGGGCATTGCCGACTGGGATTCTTTTTTAGACTTGTGAATTACGGGGTGCAGGTGCACTAGATAGCAAGGTTATTATAGTAAACTAAAACTGAAATTTAAGCCAAAACTAATCATGAAAAAACAATTTAGTAAACTGAAATAAAATAATTAACTTGTTTCAAAAACTAAAACTGTACTGAAACTATTATCTTCGACTCCAAAATAAACTAAAACACAATAATAATCATTGTGAATTATGTTCAGTTTTAATTTTCTTTTCAAACATTGGGCAAAAATCAAATGGGTTTTCATTTAGGTTTTCAAGTTTTTTGGGGGATTTTCAAGCTACTGATCTGTCTGTGAGGAACGCCGCTGGAGACAAGAAGCAAGGACAGGGAGGGAACATTTAGTGAAACACGGACAGGAACAGAATACGGAGTTTTCCCCTGTCTGGACAAAAACACCAATGCTGACATAGGGATCTAACAGAGGAACAAACAGATATAGGAGGGGCAATCAACAAAGTAATGGAGTCCAGGTGAGTCCAGCGAGCGCTGATGTGCATAATGATGGTGACAGGTGTGGGTAATGATGGGCAGCCTGGCGCCCTCTAGCGCCAGAGAGGAAGAGCGGGAAGAGGCGTGACAGTACTCCCCCTTCCCCCTAGGGTCGCAACCCGGCGTCCCACCTGGATGAGCCTGACGGGCCGGCCGAGATGTGGGCGGTGGACAAGCCGGCTGAGGCGTGGGAGCCGGCTGAGGCGTGGAGCCCGACAACCCGGCAGAGGCGTGAAAGCCTGACAATCCCGCTGAGGCGTGGGAGCCTGATGAGCCGGCTGAGGCGTGGAGCCCGACGACCCGGCTGAGGCATGACGTGGGATGGGCGCTTGCCGAGCCAACCGAGGCAATCAAACCTCTCGAGTCGGCAAAGGCTTGGAAGCCCGATGAGCCAGCTGAGGCACCCCCGGCTTCCTACGGCAGCGGCACCCGGGCCCGACGTCTTCAACAAAAAACAAAACCCTCCCTGATGCTTCAAATATGTGTAAAAGGAATGACACTGGAGACAAGAAGTAATTACAGGGAGGGAACATTTAATGAAACACGGACAGGAACAGAATACGGACAGTGTCTGGACAGGGGAAAACAAAAAGTCCAGGTGAGTCCAGCGAGCGCTGATGCGCGTAATGATGGTGACAGGTGTGCGTGACACTGTCAGGTCGAGCACTAGCGAGGAGGAGCGGGAACAGGCATGACACTGTCAGGTAAATGCTGACAGGAGATCGTGATGTTTCAAATAGGCCTAGCTTGTGCATCACTATCACTAGCTAATCTCAGTTAACCCGCAACTAAAGTATTGCGTAATTGGTCAGCTGCTCGATTAAGTTCTGGGTCCATACATGTTAAAAGAAGTGTTCAAGAAATGCTAGAACGAGGGGTGGAACTGGAACGAGAAGCTCCACCCTCTCTCTTTGCAAGTTTGGGGGACCGAATTTCCCTTCCCCTTCCGAAATTCAAAAGATGCTAACACCTGCGAAATCGTGATTTGTCAAAATAACCAGTGACAAAACAAACAACATCGGAACTACTGCAGCTCGTCATAACTTTGTTGATATTTTTAGCAACCTATTGCATACCTATTAAAATATAAATTTTAGTGTGCAGGGTGTGCTATCAGCATGCTAACACTCATTAAGACAGAGCGGTAGCATCGCTAGCATTCACTGGTTGAAGTTGAAGTAACATTTGAGTGTAATTGAGTTCACTGGTGACGATGACATGAATATACAGGTAACTGCCAAAATAATGGAAACACTTGAGTAAATGAGGGATAGAAAGTGTATTGAAAGCAGGTGCTTCCACAACTCAATTGAACACTTATGGGAGATTCTGGAGTGGGGCCTCAGCTGAGACAGCGTTTTCCACCAACATCAACCAAACACCAAATTATTTATTTTCTCGTGGAAGAATGGGGTCGCATCCCTCCAATAGAGTTCCAGACACTTGTAGAATCTATGCCAAGGTGCATTAAAGCTGTTCTGGCTCAAAGTGGTGCAATGCCCTATTAAGGCACTTTATGCTGGTGTTTCCTTTATTTTGGCAGTTACCTGTCTATCATTCATGACATTTGGACGGGAGCTATAATTACGGTTATAATACAACAAAATCTGTATGTCGTTATTGCTTGAGTTCAGGCGTGGCTGAACTGTTTTTAATGGGGAAAGGTTGGTGCGTACCCCGCTTCTGTGATTTTCGTTGAAAGCTCTGCTCCCGGTGCGTGGACCTATTACTGCCGAATATAAAAGAAAGATAAAAACACACAAATATAATCAAGTTGGCGGAGATTACACTTTAGGACAGGTGGAAGGTAAAAAAAGGAGACCATGAGAACATCGTGGGGAATCATTGTACATGGATGAGGTCTGCCAAGTTTTTCAAATGTCAAAGGAGGGCTCTCACAGAAAAAGTGTGAATACCACTGCCAACCTAGCCGCTGGCCTTACCACACTCTACTGGCAAATACTTGACTCTATGATGGTAGTATATGGGTCATTCTACAGAAGTGGTGGAAATTGGGGGTTGGGAAAAAATTGAATTTGTATCCTATTTTTTCTAACTTTAAGCACACATGTCGTCCAACATATGTCATACAGTACCAGTCAAAAGCTTTCCAATCTTTAGGGATCTCGGACGATACGAAAGAGAGTTTGAACAGAATGGTAATAGGGGTGCAAACAATGGTGGCGGATAATTACACATACAGTACCAGTTAAAAGTTTGGATACACCTATTCACAGCAATAGAAAACAACTGTTGATGTCTGTATACAATGCTCCAGGCTATGACAATGTCTTCATGTTCTTTGTTTTGTTATGTGTTATACAGTACCAGTCAAAGGTTTGGACACACCTACTCATTCAAGGGTTTTTCTTTTTTCTTTTCATTTTTCTTAAAAAATAAATTGTACCTCCTTTTTCTCCCAAATTTTGTAGTATCCAATTATTAGTAGTTACTATCTTGTCTCATCGCTACAACTCCCGTACGGGCTCGGGAGAGACGAAGGTCGAAAGTCATGCGTCCTCCGAAACACAACCCAACCAAGCCGCACTGCTTCTTAATACAGCGCGCATCCAACCCGGAAGCCAGCCACACCAATGTGTCGGAGGAAACACCGTGCACCTGGTGACCTTGGTTAGCGTGCACTGCGCCCGGCCCGCCACAGGAGTCGCTGGTGCGCGATGAGATTTCCCTACCGGCCAATATTTGTACTATTTTCTACACTGTAGAAAAAATAGTGAAGAAATCAAAACTATGAAATAACACATATGGAATCATGTAGTAAAAACAAAAAAGTGTTAAACAAATCAACATATATTTTATATTTGAGATTCTTCAAAGTAGCCACCCTTTGCGGCAGGTAGCCTAGTGGTTAGAGCGTTGGGCCAGTAACGTTCTGCCCCTGAACATGGCAGTTAACCCACTGTTCCTAGGCCATCATTGTAAATAATAATTTGTTCTTAACTGACTTGCCTATTTAAATTCAGGTTAAATAAAAAAAACATTTAAAAATAGCCTTGATGACAGCTTTGCACACTCTTGACATTCTCTCAACCAGCTTCATGGGGAATGTTTTTTCAACAGTCTTGAAGGAGTTCCCACATACGCTGAGCACTTGTTGGCTGCTTTTCCTTCACTCTGCGGTCCAACTCATCCCAAGCTATCTCAATTGGGTTGACGTTGGGTGATTGTGGAGGCCAGGTCATCTGATGCAGCACTCCATCACTGTCCTTGGTCAAATAGCCCTTACAAAGACACCGGTTGGTTACCAAAATCTCAAATTTGGACTCATCAGATCAAAGGACAGATTTCCACCTGTCTAATGTTCATTACTCGTGTTTCTTGGCCCAGGCATGTCTCTTCTTCTTATTGGTGTCCTTTAGTAGTGGTTTCTTAGCAGCAATTCCACCATGAAGGCCTGATTTCACCCAGTCTCCTCTGAACAGTTGATGTTGAGATGTGTCTGTTACTTGAACTCCGTGAAGCATGTATTTGGTCTGCAATCTGAGGCTGGTAACTCTAATGAACTTATCCTCTGCAGCAGAGGTAACTCTGGGTCTTCCTTTCCTGTGGCGGTCCTCATGAGAGCCAGTTTCATCACAGCGCTTGATGTTTTTTGCGACTGCTCTTGAAGAAACTTTCAAAGTTCTTGCAATTGTCTGGATTGACTGACCTTCATGTCTTAAAGTAATGATGGACTGTCATTTCTCTGCTTATTTGAGCTGTTCTTGCCATAATATGGACTTGGTCTTTTACCAAATAGGGCTATCTTCTGTATACCACCCCTACCGTGTCACAACACTGATTGGCTCAAACAGATTAAGAAGGAAAGATATTCCACAAATTAACTTATAACAAGGCACACCTGAATTTGAAATGAATTCCAGGTGACTACCTCATGAAGATGGTTGAGAGAATGCCAAGCGTGTGCAAAGCTGTCATCAAGGCGGCTACTTTGAAGAATCTCAAATATAAAATATATTTTGATTTGTAATAACACTTTTTTCGTTACTACATGATTCCATATGTGTTATTTCATAGTTGTGATGTCTTCACTATTATTCTACAATGTAGAAAATAGTTTTAAAAAATAAGAAAAACTCTTGAATGAGTACGTGTGTCCAAACTTTTGACTGGTACTGTATGTTTTAGAATTTTTTATTAATTAATATAAAATGAAAAGATTAAATGTATTGAGTAAATAAGTATTCAACTCCTTTGTTATGGCAAACCTAAATAAGTTTTGCTAAATAAATTACAGTTACTCCACAATACTAACCTAAAAAATAAATGGAATGGAGCTAAGTACAGGCAATATCCTAGTGGAAAACCTGGTTCAGTCTGCTTTCCTCCAGACACTGGGAGATGAATTCACCTTTCAGCAGGACAATAACCTAACCCACAAGGCCAAATCTACACTAGAGTTGTTTACCAAGAAGACAGAGAATGTTCCTGAGTGGCCGAGTTATAGTTTTGACTTAAATCTGCTTGAAAATCTATGGCAAGACTTGAAAATGGTTGTCTAGCAATGATCAACAACCAATTTGACAGAGCTTGATGAATTTTGAAATTAATAATTGGTAAATATTGTACAATTCAGGTGTGCCAAGCTCTTAAGAGACATACCCAAAAATACTCACTGCTGTAATTACATGTATTGACTCAGGGGTGTGAATACTTATGTAAATGAGATATTTCTGTATTTAATTTTCAATCAATTTGCAACAATGTCTAAAAACATGTTTTGACTTAGCCATTATGGGGTATTGTGTGTAGATGGGTGACCATTTAAACAAATATTTAATCAATTTTTAATTCAGGTTGTAACTCAACACAATGTGGATGGATTAAGTCAAGGGGTATGAATTCTTTCTGAAAGCACTGTAAATGAAGGACTAGATGGATGTAACTCGTTTTAGCATAGACACTGTAATTCCACCATCAGCTAGGTGAGGATTTCTATGAGTTGGAAGCCAATTATCAAATAAAATAAAATAAAATGTTATTTGTCACATGCTTCGTAAAACACAGGTGTAGACTAACAGTGAAATGCTTACTTACGGGTCCTTTTCCTACAATGCAGAGTTAAAGATAAAAAATGTAATCAAAAATAGAAATAGTGACACGAGGAATAAATATCCAGTGAATAACAAATAACAATAATGAGTGAAAATAAGATGGCTGATACAGGGAGTATCAGTAGCGGTATGAGGTAATTGAGGTAGCTATGTAGGTAGGGGTTAAGTGACTAGGCACTTAACTAGGATAGATAATAGACAGTAGCAACAGCGAATGTGGTGAGTGTAAAAGTGTGTGTGTGAGTTTGTGCATATGTTATGTGTGTGTGGGCGTATGTAGTGTTTGTGTGTGTACAGTGCATTCCAAAAGTATTCAGACTCCTTGACTTTTTCCACATTTTGTCACGTTACAAGCTTATTCAGAAATCTACACACAATACCCCATAAAGGGAGAACAGGTTTTTAGAAAAGTTTGCAAATTTATAAAATCAGAACAGAACAGAGTAAGTATTTAGACCCTTTGCTATGAAACTCGAACTTGAGCCCAGGTGCATCCTGTTTCCATTGATCATCCTTGAGATGTTTCTACAACTTGATTGGAGTCCACCTGTGGTTAATTCAATTGATTGGGCATGATTTGGAAAGGCACACACCTGTCTATATAAGGTTCCACAGTTGACAGTGCATGTCAGAGCAAAAACCAAGCCATGAGGTCAAAGGAATTGTCCGTAGACTGGATTGTGTTGAGGCACAGATCTGGGGAAGGCTACGAAAACATTTCTGCAGCATTGAAGGTCCCCAAGAACACAGTCGCCTACATCATTCTTAAACGGAAGAAGTTTGGAACCACCAAGACTGCGCCGCAAGGCCAAACTGAGCAATAGGGGGGAAGGGCCTTCGTTAGAGCTACAGAGTTCCTCTGTGGAGATGGAAGAACCTTCCAGAAGGACAACCACCTCTGCAGGACTCTACCAATTAGGCCTTTATGGTAGAGTGGCCAGACAGAAGCCACTCCTCAGTAAAAGGCACATGGCAGCCTGCTTGGAGTTTGCCAAAAGGCACCTAAAGGACTAAGGCAATGAGAAACACAATGCCAAGGTGAAGCATGGTGGTGGCAGCATCATGCTGTGGGGGATGTATTTCAGCAGCAGGGACTAAGAGACTAGTCAGGATCGAGGGAAAGATGAACGGAGCAAAGTACAGAAAGATCGTTGATGAAAACCTGCTCCTGAGCACTCAGGACCTCTGACTGGTGCGAAGGTTCTCCTTCCAATAGGACAACGACCTTGAGCACAAAGCCAAGACAATGCAGGAGTGGCTTCGGGACAAGTCTCTGAATGTCCTTGAGTGGCCCAGCCAGAGCCTGGTCTTGAATACCCAAGAAGACTCAAGGCTGTAATCGCTGCCAACGGTGCTTCAACAAAGTATACATTTGCAAACATTTCTAAAAAGCTGTTTTTGCTTTGTCTTTATGGGGCATTGTGTTTAGGTTGATGAGGGTAAAAAATTATTTAATCAATTTTAGAATAAGGTTGTACCATAACAAAATGTGGAAAAAGTCAAGGGGTCTGAATACTTTTCAAATGCACTGTATGTGTGTGTTGGAGTGTCAGTGTAAGTCTGTGTGAGTGTGTGAGTAGAGTCTAGTGTGTGTGCATACTAGTCAGTGCAAGAGAGTTAGTGCAAAAATGGGTCATTGCAGGTTGTCCCAATAGCCATTTATGATTAGCTATTTAGCAGAGAGAACAGTCTACGACTTGGGTGGCTGGAGTCTTCTTCAAATTGGGTTTCCTATGGTTTGTAAACCAAAAACGAAGGTTATATCCAGGTTCCAAGACCAATATTTATACCAGGACATTGTTTCCAAGATCCAGAACTAGCAAGTTGAGAGCATGACAAGTTAAAGACCAAATGTATAGTAGAGTACATTATAGTAGAGTACAGTAAAGTACAGTAGAGTAGGTTACAGTACAGTATAGGGGTGTGAACTTTTAAACATTAAAATGTTTGAGCAAATTTGGGACGTTAACATAAAAAATCCTTTACCGTTTCTTTGTTTTAATTTTTTCTCACAAAATTAAAATCCCAGTGCAGTTATTAAAAAACTACCACTAACAACAGGTCACGATCATCATAATAAAGGGGAAAATGTCAATTACAACAAATGCCTAATGCAGCAATGCTGTAAAGTTGGGAGATATGCATCTTTCAAATGATTTACCACAGATAGGAAGTGCTCTGCACTTTACCACCATTAAGTTGGAGAAGTGGCAGAGAAAGGCAAGCGACAGCAGAGAACAGCCTGCTCTGCCCTGAGTCAGTATATGGAGTCTGCTGCTGCGCTGTGCTTTTAGCTGACCCAATGTTACAACGATTGGTGCTTTGTAAACATGCTGAAGTACGGACTGACTACTGGGAACTTCAGCAGCAAGCTGTCAAACTATTGCAAATGAGTGACAAGCTACACACTGTTTATCAGTGCAGTGCCCAAAATCCTTACACTCTTAGAGAAAGGGTGCTATCCCAATAGGACAACCCTTTTTTTGTTGCAGGGAGACCCTTTCGGGTTCTATGTAGAACGTTTTCTACAGAGTGTTCTACGTGGAACCCCAAAGGGTTCTACCTGCAACCAAAAAAGTTATCCTATGGGGACAGATGAAGAACCCTTTTGGGTGTAGCTATTGTAGCTTGCTAAAGTTCCATCCCTGTGTACAGGTTAGCGTTTTTCGAATCTTGTTCTGGAGGCAGCTCTGCAGAGTGGTCACTAGCTGGCACAGCCACAAAATCATAAAACCTAATCCTAACCTTAACCCTGACCTTAAACATACTGCTTAGCCTCCTAATCTTAAATTAAGTCCAAAAAGCAATATTTAGAGCGAATTTTGACTTTGCAGCTCGCCTATCTAAGGAGAAGTCACTCAGTTCTGCTTCCAGGACAAGACTCATGACAATAAACGTCAACCTGCCCCTGTGTTTGTCAGTGAAGCTAGCTAGCTAGCAGGCAGGCTACAACAAGCTAAATCAGCTGAGGAAATCACTGGTGACCGATGTACTTGCACATATTTTGTGCATGAGTAGAAAGAAGTCATTTTGTCATTTTGTTTTCTCACTGTCTATCAGAGTGTGCGTCTGTGTCTGTCCCAGTGCCCGTGTTTCATAGCGAGTGACCTGTACAACAGGTCACGGGAGACAATGCTCACAAATGGATTTAGAATTTTGTAATATTGTTATGTGGCAGTTGGAATGTTGAGTGACCAAAACCACTATCAAACTATTAAACAGTGATCAAAATAGAAAGCGGCCCCTCGATACAGGACTTAGGGGCCAGGTTTTCGGTTTGAGATTCAGCCTATGACTGAATTATTGCCCCATAGCGGTCATACGCAATAGGACCGTATTCTGCATTGTGAATTCACAAGGGATTTTTACGGAAAACTGATAAAAAATATCTGTTTAAACATGAAGAAATTTTCCATTTGTCACATCCCTACTACAGTAGAGTACAGTAGAGTACAGTACAGTAGAGTACGGTACAGTAGAGTAGAGTACAGTAGAGTAGAGTACAGTAGAGTACAGTACAGTAGAGTACAGTACAGTGGGGTACAGTACAGTACAGTAGTGCACAGTACAGTGGTCCTCTGTAGTTCGAGATGCCCGTGCTGTCACAGTTGCCATAATGGCACAGATACAAAGATGAGACCTCTATACACTCACTGGTTAGTTTATGATGTAGACCCATCTAATACCGGGTCGGACCCCCCTTTGCCTCCAGAATGGCCTGAATTCTTCTGGGCATTCTACAAGATGTCGGAAACGTTCCACAGGGATGTTGGTCCATGCCTACGTGACGGCATCACGCTGTTGCTGCAGATTGGACAGCGGTACATTCGCGCTGCGAACAGCCCGTTCGATCACATACCAAAGATGTTCTATTGGGTTGAGGTCTGGGGACTGACCAGGCCACTCAAGTCAACTGAACTCGCTGTCATGTTCCAGGCAATATTTTTCCATTCCTCAACTTCGCAGTGTTGGTGATTGCGTGCCAATTGGAGACGCTTTTTCTTCTTTTTAGCTGATAGGAGTGGAACCATGTGTCTGCTGCAATAGCCCATCCGTGACAAGGATCAACGAGTTGTACATTCTGAGATGCCGTTCTACACACTACTGTTGTACTGCACCGTCATTTGTCTGTTTGTGGCCCGTCTGTTAGCTTGCACGATTCTTGCCATTCTCGTTCGACCTCTCTCATCAACAAGCTGTTTTTGCCCACAGGACTGCCGCTGACTGGATGGTTTTAGTTTGTCGCAGCATTCTCTGTAAACCCTAGACATTGTCATGCATGAAAAGCCCAGCAGGGCAGGCGTTTCTGAGATTTGGATTCGGCGCCCTGGCACCAACGATCATCCAACGCTCAAAGTCGCTTAGGTCCCTCATTTTGCCCATTCTAACGTTCAATCGAACTGTCACTGAATGCCTCAATGCCTGTCTGCCTGCTTTATATAACAAGCCACGGCCATGTGACTCACTGTTTGTAGGAGCGATCCATTTTCTTGAACAGGGTGGTGTACCTAATAAACTGGCCGGTGAGTGTATATCTCTGGTGTCAATTGTTTTGGTTGTGATCATTTTGGTTTTGACTTATTTTGGACTTGAAAGAATCCCCATAGGTAAAATATGGCTGGCTTTCTTTCATTTGGACAGATGGACATCCCAGTAAACATATTTTAGTCCCAAAACGGTACTTTACATATTTCTTGATATATTAGATGTTCGGCAGACAGACTACTCACCATGGGGCCATGCTGGAGAAGGATGCAATCCCAGTCGATTTGAAAAGGTGGGACAGGATAAAAACAACTCCTAATTAGATCAGTATATTTCAATGTAATAACAAGATGTTTGATTGAAATAATGGTGTTAAAAATGGCTTTCTTTTCAAACAGCCACCTCTCAATAGAAACAAGTTTATAAACAATGACTTGGTACTACTACATTCATTTAACAATGAATATGTGTTTGTTATTGCCTTGGATTGAATTAGAACATATTATGATGTTAATAAATGTTTTAAGTTTAGAGACTAAACTTTTTTTATAGTAGTTTGTTTTTATTTACCCCCCCCCTCCAAAATTAGATTTGAATATATAGTTTTGTTTTACAGCACCTTGCACTTTCACCCTACTCATTCTTTTGAGTATATTATTTTGGCATCTCAACCTCCTTGAGTTATTCCTTTTCATGGTTTTGAGTCCAAATCACTTTTGAACTCCCCAAAATATTTGTCATAATTCGCTCTTTTATGATTGCTTAATCAATAGAGACTACACCAACGCACAGGACATACTTTTGCTCTGTGCAAAGTTGAGGATTTGATCATTAATTTACTGTCAGCATCTCTTCAGCAAGACCTCCAGCACCTAATGACTCAATCAAGTACTTTATCAACCTGGAATGAAGTGTTGCCGATCACTCTGCATCAGAGATATCATATTGGGATAATTGTTTATCACAAGTTGATTATTCGTCATTCACTGAAGATGAGTCAGATTGCATCTTGGCTTCTGAAGGACTAGTTCCTCCCACTTGGTGAGAGTGCTGTGTCTTCTGCCTGCCTGCCTGCCTGCCTGCCTGCCTGCCTGCCTGCCTGCCTGCCTGCCTGCCTGCCTGCCTGCCTGCCTGCCTGCCTGCCTGCCTGCCTGCCTGCCTGCCTGCCTGCCTGCCTCCCTGCCTGTAGTGGATGACTCAGCGGGCCACGGCAGCTGTAATTCCTAAACTGTCTCTGACTCCCCCATCCTGGAGACAGGCTTTGTACTCCATGACACTACACTATTCTGCACTATTCCAAAAGGGGAAGATCAGTTAATACCTCGGAATAGTAAGCCCCACTCTGCTTCCATTCAGGCCCAGTCGCTCACATGGACAATGGGAGTGTCAGATATCTTCCAGTAACAGATCATGCTGATGATGGTACGCTGAAGAGGGCTGTTTGTATGCATGGGAGGATGACGCTGTAGTCAGCCATTTGATAGCACTCCAAGAACACTCGCCACAACACTCTGAGGCCTTGTACGTGAAACAGAAAAGATGTCACGATTGTACTATGTATGTACATGTTCTGAGAGACCCTATGACCTAACCTGTGTCATTAATAAATTGGAGACCTGTGTCTCTTAAACAACACAGTAAAAACAGGCGAACGGTAATCTGATCCTAGATCTTTCATTCAGGACAACTTCTGACTAAGCTCTACTATATCTGGCTCTACTTATCAGCTGTTTGCCATTCACTTATAGGAGGCATAGTGTTGCCTTCATGATAATGTCATAAGCATGTCATAATACTCCATAACGTGTGAATTATGTCAGTAAGCTGCCGATAGTTTCTAAGACATGTTCTCCAGCGTTCGTGACATTATTCGGAATCATATTTATATTGTGTTTACATTTTAGCTATACATGTTATTAACTTCCTAATGGGACCTCCATTATGGCAGTTCACACACGTCACATAGCAATGCTTGGAAACACAAATGTCAGTTCAACTAAAATAAATTGAATAGTTCTACTCTTTATTGTATTGTTCTGGGTTTTGCGGTTCCCTTTCAGGTTTTCACTCAATGTTACCACAAAATGGGAATACAAGCTTGGAACCACTCCCTGACTAGACAAGTGACTTCTCTTTTTGAGTGTGGCATTGTGCTATTTTAGCTCACTTCCCGAGCGGTAGGTGAAAAGCTCTCTTTGGATGACCAGAGCCTTTCAGTGACTTAATGAGTCTCTCCTGGGGCCAAAGCAAAGTGCTTGTTGGGTTTTAGGGTCGCGAGGCTTCACGGCTACAAGGGTGTGCAGGCGGCGCTTCCGGTGTAGTGTTCGTCTTTTCCGACAGCTCTGGAGAGACAGGCGCTCTCGGCCTAGGCCGATGCATCGTGCTGATTGGTGGCAAGGCACCGGGGGCATGCGCAGCTCTCCCACCCCAACTCACAAACCAATGGGGAGATGTAGGTCAGCTTCACATTCAAACACACACACCTCTGTTCTGTCTCTCCAAACACACTGACCTGTCTATTTGTCTGTATCCTATCCTTTTGTGTGATATACTGTCTCCATCAATCTACTTTATATTCTGTCTATTTCTTTCTCTGTCTCTCACTCTCATTAACTCACACACTTATTCACTTACTCTCTCTCTCTATATATATATGTACAGTACCAGTCAAAAGTTTGGACACACCTACTCATTCAAGGTTTTTTCTTTAGTTGTTACTGTTTTCTACATTGTAGTATAATAGTGACGACATCAAAACTATAAAATAACACATATGGAATCGTGTAGTATCCAAAAAGTGTTAAACATATCAAAATCTATTTTAAATTTTAGATTCTTAATAGTAGCCACCCTTTGCCTTGATGACAGCTGTGGTAGCCATTCTGGTTAAGTGTGCCTTGAATTCTAAATAAAGCACAGACAGTATCACCAGCAAAGCACCCCTACACCATCTCACCTCCTCCTCCATGCTTCACGGTGGGAACCACACATGCCAAGATAATCTGTTTACCTACTCTTCGTATCACAATGACAGTGGTTGGAACCAAAAATGTCAAGTTTGGACTCATCAGACCAAAGGATAGATTTCCACCGGTCTAATGTCCATTTCTTGTGTTTCTTGGCCCAAGCAAGTCTCTTCTTATTGGTGTCCTTTAGTAGTGGTTTCTTTGCAGCAATTTGACCATGAAGGCCTGACTTCAGTCTCCTCAAAACAGTAGTTGTTGAGATGTGTCTGTTACTTGAAGTCTGTGAAGCATTTATTTGGGCTGCAATCTGAGGTGCAGTTAACTCTAATGAACTTATCCTCTGTAGAAGAGGTAACTCTGGGTCTTCCTTTCCTTTGGCATTCCTCATGAGAGCCAGTTTCATCATAGCGCTTGATGGTTTTTGCGACTGCACTCGAAGAATCTTTCAAAGTTCTTGCAATTTTCCGGATTGACTGACCTTCATGTCTTAAAGTAATGATGGACTGTCATTTCTCTTTGCTTATTAGAGCTGTTCTTTTTATAATATGGACTTGGTCATTTACCATATAGGGCTATCTTCTGTATACCACCCGTACCTTCACAACACAACTGATTGGCTCAAACACATTAAGAAGGAAAGAAATTCCACAAATGAACTTTTAGCAAGGCACACCTGTAATTGAAATGCATTCCAGGTGACTACCTCATGAAGCTGGTTGAGAGAATGCCAAGAGTGTGCAAAGCTGTCATCAAGGCAAAGGGTGGCTACTTCGAAATAATCTAAAATAAATTTTGATTTGTTTTACACTTTTTTGGTTACTACATTATTCCATATGTGTTATTGCATAGTTTTGATGTCTTCACTATTATTCTACAATGTATAAAATAGTAAAAATATAGAAAAACCCTTGAATGAGTAGGTTTGTCCAAACTTTTGACAAGTACTGTATATCTACAGTATCTATCTATCTCTATATGTGATGATGTGATGCATTCTGTAGCCCCCCCCCCCCCCCCCCCCCTCTCCCCCGTGTCTCACTAAGCTTCACTGACAGATTTGCAAAGCACTAAATTACTCATCCAAAGAGTAGGAGGACGTGGGACTAAATCTTGGCTCCTTATGCAACACTTTGTTTGAGACCTCCATTGAAATTATTTTGATAGGCTACTAGGCTTCCACATTGCCACGGACAACGCTGGCATTGTATTTATTTGTTTAATGAAGTGAACAACATGTTAGACAGTATGTTTATATTACAAATACAGCATCATTCGATACATCATTTGGCATCACTCTGAATCTGGTTCTTATGCCGGTGCACATCCTGCAATTTATTTCATCTATACTCTGGGACATTATGGCTCGCCAGCATTTTTCTTGGGACATAGCCATACGTAAACTGTATATTTATGTAATGAGTTGTTGATTAAGCAGGTCCACTGACTGGAAATACTGATGAAGCCAGACTGATATCAGATGATTTGTTGACTTTGGGGGATGTTTGGCCTGCAGACTTGGGCTGGCGCCTTGCTGCTTTGGCAATGTCTCCGGCACACAAAGGTCTAGAGAAAAACTGAAACATGGACAAAGAGGAGACTTTTAAAGACTTTGACAGTCCATCAGAGTTGGACATTTTACCTTAAGCTCCCGAATGGCTCATACAGACGCCACAAATTGGGAGCACAGATTCAGCTGCAGAACAGCGCGCCTGGAAGATTGTAGGGCTTAAGTGACTCGCTCAAATGCAGGAGAGGCTATCTGTGATCTACCTTGTGGTGGCCAGTTGACCTCCCCTATTGTCCAGCATGGGATTCAAACTGGAAACCTTCTGGCTTCTAGTCCACTCGTCTAACCTCTGAACTTCCTACTGCCCGAGATCAGAGGAGATGTGCCAGCCCAGGGCCTCCACATCTGGCTTCTTCACCTGCAGGATCTGAGACCAGCCACCAGGACAGCTGATAAAATTGAGGAGTATTTCTGTCTGTAATTAAGCCATTTTGTGGGGAAAAACTCATTCTGATTGGCTGGGCCTGGCTCCCAAGTGGTTGGGCCTGTGGAAGCACCCCACTACAACTGAAGCCACATAATGAGAACTTAGCCAATACCCCATGTGTCTGTCCACTCCCTTCCACATCTCTGAAAGAGCCTGTCAAAAACAGACCAGGCTAAAAGGATTGTAGACAAACAATATGTGTAACTTTGACGAATGACTTACAAACTATCCTGAACAAAAATATAAACGCAACATGTAAAGTGTTGGTCCCATGTTTCATGAGCTGAAATAAAAGATCCCAAAAATGTTCAATACTCACAAAAAGGTTATTTCTCAAAATGTTGGTGCACTAATTTGTTTATATTCCTATTAGTGAGCATTTCTCCTTTGCCAAGATAATCCATCCACCTGACAGGTATGTCATTTCAAGAAGCGGATTAAACTGCACGATCATTACGCAGGTGCACCTTGTGCTTGGGACAATAAATTGCCACTTTAAAATGTGCAGTTTTGTCACACAACACAATGCCACAGTATGTCCAACCGACCTCACAACCGCAGACCACATGTAACCACGCCAGCCCAGGACCTCTACATCCGGCTTCTTCACCTGCGGTATCATCTGAGACCAGCCATCCGGACAGCTGATGAATCTGAGGAGTATGTGCGTCTGTAATTCTTTCCTTTTGTGAGGAAAAAAACATTCTGATTGGCTGGGCCAGCTCCCCAGTGGGTTGGCCTGGCTCCCATGTGGGTGGTCCTATGCCCTCCCAGGCCCACGCATGGCTGCACCACTGCCCAGTCATGTGAAATCCATAGATTAGTGCCTCATTTATTTATTTCAATTGACTGATTTAATTTAATGAACTGTAACTCAGTAAAATTTTGAAATGGCATGTTGCTTTTATATTTTTGTTCAGTATAGTTCTAATGTTTTTGCAATGACATCTGGATCAAAATAGATCTTAGGAGTCTTTTCTCCTCTGAGTCAAATAATAATATTCAATCAGGGGAAAGAAAAAAAATGGGTAGTTGAAATTACGCATCAATAATGTATTGTATAGATGTTCAAAATCTAGGCTAAGCACAGAGGAGACGACAACCAAGAAAATGATATTGTCCCAATAAATAATTTCTTATTATTGCGGTTTACTCCCACTGCCACAGGGAACTAAGCATATACGTTATTTTCTCCAAATAGGACAAAGGATGTGCACGCTACAATAATGGCCACGTACAGCTGTGCTGATATTGTTTCAAATCTGCCTGTTCATTTTCGAAATCACACTGTTGGATTGATGTTAACGGTCGCCAGTGTCGTTCCTCAATTCGGAATGTAAGGACTGACCACGACTTTTGTGGACTACAGAAAAAGTAATATCACAGAAAGATTGGAATAGTCTGCGGGTGGAATCTTTCATAAGGTAAGAATACAACATTAGCCTAAGCATCCATGCATAATTCACGAGGCTGGGTGATTAGATTAATTTAGCAAACCTATTTAAATGATTTATGAACCAGATAAGTAAAATTCATTCCTGGCTCCCAAGTGGGTCGGCCTATGCCCTCCCAGGCCCAGCCATGGCTGAGCCCCTGCACAGTCATGTGAAATCCATAGATAAGGGCATAATGAATTTATTTCAGTTGACTGATTTCCTTCTATGAACTGTAACTCAGTAAAAATCTGTGACATTTTTGCATGTTGAGTTTAGATTTTTGTTCAGTGTAATATTGCTCAATTGCTGCACCCACAATAATTTCAAATCAAGATTTTGTTAGAATTATGCTCTAAGTGCATCTCATGGGTAAGTTTGGGAGGCAGCTGTGACCTGGGCATTTTGATAAGGCTAGGTTTACATCATTATGAATGTCTGAGCCTTCTGCTTATAAAAGGACTCCAATGGCTCCAACCTGTCTGTAGACTCAATTTATTAGGTGCCACCACTTGCCCCTTTATGCTTATGCTATTGGTCATCATCATTCTCTACAGGAAACCACAAGAATCTCTGAGAAAGCTTTTAGCTGGCCTTCTCCATGACCTGATTCACACAATAGGGCTGATATTTCCAGCGCGGTTCCAGTAACTATGGTGGATGTGTAACAAGGCCAGCCCAGTACAGCTTGGCTGGTTTGGCCCTATAATGGGATTCAGGCTGCTCTGTGGCTGAATCTGTGGTGTGTCGGGGGTTTGGTATGCGCTGACAGCAAAAAGACATGCCCAGAGTTGTAGGGATAGTTTGCAATTTTTTCAGCATCATCTTTCAAATGGTTAGCAACAATATCTTGAGCAGTATTGCAATAATCTTTCACTTATTTTGCAGGTTAATGTTAATTGGGATGAGTCTTGTCCTGGAGGCAGAACTGAGCAATTCGCGCTAGATGGGCCAATTGCAAATTCAAAATTGACTATATTGTAAAAATTAAATTAAAGCTTTTTGATGTTAATTTAAGGATAGGGTTAGGCACAAGGGTTAGCAGTGTGGTTAAGGTTAGAGTTAGGGTTAGGGTTAAGTTTCAAATCAGATTTTATGACTTGGTGGCTGTGCTAGCAAGTGACTACTCTGCAGAGCTGCGTCCAGTACACGATTAATGACGAAAAACGCTAACCTGCATTTATTTCCTGTACCTGGGACTTCTCCCAATTAGTAACCTCATGCTGTGCTAGCAGCACACTACCATATCAGCTGTCATCAGTAGGGTGGGAATTGCCAAGGACCTCAATATACGATATTATCACAATACTTAGGTGCCGATACGATATGTGTTGCGATTCTATATATATCACGATTTATTTACAATTCTAAAATATTGCTCACTATATGTCTGCTGCAGAGGGACAAGAGAGAGCCATGAGAACATTTTTGATCAGACAGGTAGCACTAAAAACATATTTGCTCACAAAAATATTGAGGCCAAGCTATAAAAGGAGAAATACCAGAGTTTTGGACTAGGTACAAATGACTAGCGCTAGCTAACGTTAACTACCTACAAGAAGAAGAAAAAAATAATATACTGTATTTATTTATTTATTTTGAGAATCGATCCTTAGAATAAATATAATCTCTTCAAAAAATTATTTTGTGATACTCTACTGTATCGATTTTTCCCGCCATCACTAGTCATCAGTATAATGACAAGGTTCTGACATTGACTTGCCTGCCTGCAGTGGTGTGCTGTCTCATAACCAGCAGTGGTCCAATAAGTGCTTGCTAAATGGGAATTCAGTCAAATATCAACCAAAAGTTGATGTTAATCTGATCTTTACCCAGTAGTTTCCCTTAGTGTAGAATGTAGTTGGTTGATTGAGTGATGGATTGATTTAGATGATTAAAAACACTACTGTGTAACATAACATACACTATATAGTCAGAAGTATGTGGACACGCCTTCAAATTAGTGGATTCAGCTTTTTCAGCCCAACCCGTTGCTGACAGGTGTATAAAATCGAGCACACAGCCATGCAATCACCATAGACAAACATTGGCAGTAGAATGCCCTTACTGAAGAGCTCAGTCATTTTTAACGTGGCACCGTCATAAGATGCCACCTTTCCAACAAGTCAGTTTGTCCTGCTAGAGCTGCCCCTGTCAACTGTAAGTGCTGTTATTGTGAAGTGGAAACATCTAGGAGCAACAACAGCTCAGCCACAAAGTGGTAGGCTACACAAGCTCACAGAACGAGACTGCTGAGTATTGAAGAGCTTAAAAATCATCTGTCCTTGGTTGCTACACTTACTACCGAGTTCCAAACTGCTTCTAGAAACAAAGTCAGCACAATAACTGTTTGGAGCTTAATGAAATGGGTTTCCATGGCCAAGCAGCCGCACACAAGCCTAAGATCACCATGCGCAATGCCAAGCGTCGTCAGGAGTGGTGTGAAGCTCACCGCCATTGGACTCTGGAGAAATGGAAACTCGTTCTGCAGAGCAACGAATTACGCTTCACCATCTGGCAGTCCGACGGACAAATCTGGGTTTGGCAGATGCCAAGAGATCCTGCCCTAATGCATAGTGGCAACTGTAAAGTTTGGTGGAGGAGGCATAATGGTCTGGGACTGTTTTTCATGGTTCGGGCTAGGCCCCTTAATTCCAGTGAAGGGAAATCTTAACGCTACAGCATACAATGACATTCCAGACGATTCTGTGCTTCCAACTTTGTGGCAACAGTTTGAGAAAGATTTTGGAATGAGATGTACGACGAGCAGTTGTCCACATACTTTTGGTCATGTAGTGTATCTTTTTGCAATGCAACCCTGAATGTAAAGCTCAAACCGAAAGCTAGCACCACAAAACAATGCAATAGATACCTTAGAGCAGGGGTGTCAAAGTCAAATGGACGGAGGGCCAAATAAAAAAATCAGCTACAAGACGAGGGCCGGACTGTTCGAATGTTCATTGAAAATTTTTTAAATGACGCATATAGTCTAGTGAACCTAATTGAACCTACTGAAAACCTAACAAATATATTACAATATGATCAGATAAATAAAGCAATATTTTCTTATGGCTCTGTCAGTAATCTTTAATTTTCAACAGACACAAAAGACAAATTTCCTTTATATAAATATCCCCATAACATGAACATTAAATGAAAGAAACCGGTATTCAAGGCACCATCAGTAGACTATATTTTCTATTTTAGCAAAAGTGGGCTAAATTTACTTCAAAGAAAAAACAATAATAGCAATTTTCTATCATCCACTCAACTGAAATATTTTTAAAATATAATTGGATTGAAATACAAAAAAATAAAGTGCAAAAATCTATTAATCAAAAACAACACTTTGTTTAAGGAGAAGTAACATGCAGTGAAAACAAATATTAAATTTTAACTTTTAAACTTGAACTGAGTAAAAACTCTAAATATGTGATTGCACAGTAATGTTCACTTGTTTGAGGTTGAGGGTGATACTTGGTGGTGTCCCATCTTTTCCACAAGTTCATCAATGTTCGGGGTAAGGCTCTGAGCTGAAGAAATCCTCAGAATTGAGTGGAGGTGTTCAGCAGTAAGTCGACTTCTGTGTGATGTTTTGTTCAGGTTCATCAAAGAAAACAGTTGTTCACACAGGTATGTGCTGCCAAACATAGACAACGTTTGAGCAGCCTGGATGCGCAGCTGGGGCATTGTGCCGGGGAGGAAACGGGCGAACTCCGCAGCACCCACTGCCGCATATTTTGCCCTCAGTGCATCATTGCATTGGAGGTCAATCAACTCCATTTGGAGGTTTGGTGGTGAGCTTTCCACGTCAACAGCAAATGGGTTACCGAGCAGTTCCAACCTGCTTTTTTGTGCTTCAAAGTCAGCAAATCGGCGTCGAAAGTCAGCGGCAAGCATACCTATTTTATCAGCCAACTGTGTGCTCGGGAACGCACTGGTAGAGAGCTTCTCTTTCATGGTCTGGCAGCTGGGAAAGTGGCTCAAATTTTCTTTCCGCATCTGCGTCTCCCACAGAGTCAGTTTGGTTTTAAATGCCTTCACTGTACTGTACATATCAGAGATGACACGATCCCGACCCTGCAGCTGCAAGTTTATTGCATTCAGATGACTCGTAATGTCACACAGAAAAGCCATTTCACACAGAAACATTTCGTCTCGGAGTTGTGTTGTGTCTTTCCCTTTGCTGTCCAAGAACAGACAAATCTCCTCACGAAGCTCGAAACATCTTTGAAGCACCTTTCCCTGGCTTAGCCATCGCACCTCTGTGTGATAAGGCAAATCACCATGCTCCGTTTCTAACTCCGTCAGAAATGCCTTGAACTGGCGGTGATTCAAACCTTTGGCTCTGATAAAGTTAACTGTGCGCGTGATGATGCTCATTACATGCTCCATTTTCAAGGCTTTACCGCACAACGCTTCCTGGTGTATGATACAATGATAAGCTGTCAGCTCACCTGTCGCGTTTTCCTCTTGCATCTTTTCCCGTATCTTCGCCACCAGTCCGCTCCTGTGTCCACACATCGCAGGTGCTCCGTCGGTTGTCAAACCCACGAGTTTTTCCCAAGGCAGCTCCATCTCATTTACACATCTTGACACCTCTTCATACAAATCATGCCCCGTAGTTGTGCCATGCATAGGACGTAAAGCCAAAAACTCCTCTGTCACGCTTAGGTTGGAGTCCACTCCGCGGATGAAAATTGACAACTGGGCAATGTCAGAAATGTCGGTGCTCTCATCCACAGCCAAGGAATATGCAATAAAATCTTTTCCCTTTTTCACAAGCTGCTCTTTTAGATTGATGGACAACTGGTCTACTCTCTCGGCAATGGTGTTTCTGCTCAGACTCACATTTAAAAAGAGTTGCCTTTTTTCTGGGCAAACTTCGTCACAAACTTTAATCATGCAGTTTTTGATGAAATCCCCCTCCGTAAATGGCCGGGCTGATTTAGCGATCTCTTCTGCCAAAATAAAACTGGCCTTGACAGCAGCCTGGCCTTGTGATTTGGCTTTTTTGAACAGAGCCTGTCGAGATTTGAGGCCTCGTTTTAATTCCTCTGCCTTTTGTAGCCTTTGTTCCATGTCCATATTCTTGTTTTTGTCCGCGTGTTTCGTTTCATAATGTCGTCTCAGATTATACTCTTTCAGTACCGCCACACTTTCTCCACACAGAAGACACACAGGTTTTCCAGCTACCTTCGTGAACATATACTCCGACTCCCACCTTGTTTGAAACCCCCGGTTCTCAGTATCCACCTTCCGTTTTGCCATTTTTGATGGGTATCTGAAAGTTAATTTTACTGTGATGCTGACGACTGCTGTGCCAATAAATATTGAAATGAAGCAGCCTACTGCTCGGTGCGTCACCTTTGCATTGTGGGAAATGTAGTATTGGTGCGTGTAAAAGATCTGCGGGCTGCCGGCTTGCTGCGGGCCGGTTCTAATAATAAATCAAGATCATCCCAGGGGCCGTAAAAAACCTTCTTGCGGGCCGGATGTGGCCCGCGGGCCTTGACTCTGACATATGTGCCTTAGAGCATCCGTAGCCTACCGCAGAGTCTAGTTATGGATTCAGCCAATGAACCTAATAGATGGTCGAAATTGTAAACTTTGCTGGAGTGTGTGGTCAAATTCTCTTTGGTTGCACATGAAATGAACCTGCCTTCACTTGCACCATGTTCACCATAAGTGTTTTACAATGAGTGGCCTATCAGTTGATTGTTAAAATTGAATTGGAATTGTTATGTATTGAAGTAATGTGAATGTAAACTATTACTCCTTTATCATCTCTCTTTGTATCCTTCTCCCCTCCCCTCCTCTTTTCTCTTCCTTTTCACCCTCTCCAGGCCTGTTAGTGACGCTGGCTGGGCTTGGCCACTCCTCCCCAGTCTCTCCCCCTCCTTCACCCTCCCCTTCTACTCATTCTCTCCTGCTGCTGCCACCACCATGCCCTCTGTCCCCTGCTGCACCACCTATCCTGTGGAAAGTGCCTGTCCGCCCCGGTAGGATGCCCGAGTCGCCCTGCTGTGCCCTGCGCCCCCTCCTGCCCGCCTCCACCACTACCAACGCCGTTTCCTCCTCCTCCGCTGTGACCTCTCCTCTCGCCGCCGCCCCGCCCCCCGATGGCATCGTCCCCGCGCTCCGCCATGGATGAGGATGAGGTGAGCGAAGTGATCAGCACCAACGCGCTGGCCTGGCTGGTGTGCTCAGCCGTGTCCATCCTGGCCAACGCCTGGGGCATCCTGAGCGTCAGCGCCAAGCAGAAGAAGTGGAAGCCGCTGGAGTTCCTCATCTGCACGCTGGCCGGGACGCACATCCTTAACATGGCCATCCCCATCACCATGTACTGCGTCATCACCCTGCGCCGACAGCACTCCAGCTACCAATGGAACGAGGGCCTGTGCAAGGTGTTCGTGTCCACCTTCTACACCCTGACGCTGGTCACCTGCTTCTCAGTCACCTCACTCTCCTACCACCGCATGTGGATGGTACGCTGGCCCGTCAACTACAGGTATGTGTGGGGAAGAACTGGCGTCTAGTTTGATTGCTTCTCTCTTGCTGTGTGTTGTTGCGGGTGGGTGAACTCTCTTGTGCGACTGTCCCGTATCTTTTCCATTGGTTTCTTTTTTTTAAATAATATATATATTTTTTCATTTTATATTTTTCTCACTCCATATACAAACTTATACATAGGAACAATTACTTACAGACGCACACAAACAGTGACTACGTTTGTTTGTCCTGTTTCTACAGATGCTGTGAAAAGTTGCACGTCCAAAATAAAAGTGGAAAGGCATTCAGTGCATTCGGAAGTTATTCAAACCCCTTGACTTTTTCCACATTTTGTTATGTTACGGCCTTATTCTAAAATGTATAAAATAATATTTTTTCTTCATCAATCTACACACAATACCCCATAATGATGAAGCGAAAACAGGTTTTTATACATTTTTCCAAATGTATAAAAAAAAACTGAAATACCTCATTTATATAAGTATTCAGACCTTTGCTATGACACTCAAAATTGAGCTGAGGTGCATCCTGTTTCCATTGATCATATCATCCTTGAGATGTTTCTACAACTTGATTGGAGTCCACCTGTGGTAAATTAAATTGATTGAACTTGATTTGGAAAGGCTCACACCTATGTATATATGGTCCCACAGTTGACAGTGCATGTCAGAGCAAAAACCAAGCCATGAGGTCGAAGTAATTGTCCGTAGAGCTCCAAGACAGGATTGTGTCGAGGCAGATCTGGGGAAGGGTACCAAAAAGTTCTGCAGCATTGAAAGTCCCCAAGAGTACATTCTTAAATGGAAGAAGTTTGAAACCACCAAGACTCTTCCTAGAGCTGGCCGCCCGGCCAAACTGAGCAATCGAAGAAGAAGGGCCTTGGTCAGGGAGGTGACCAAGAACCCGATGGTCACTCTGACAGAGCTCCAGAGTTCCTCTGGGGTCGATGAAGGAAAATCATCTCTGCAGCACTCCACCAATCAGGCCTTTATGGTAGAGTGGCCAGACGGAAGCCACTCCTCAGTAAAAGGCACATGACAGCCTGCTTGGAGTTTGCCAGAAGGCACCTAAAGTACTCTCAGACCTTGAGAAACAACATTGAACTATTTTGCCAGAATGCCAAGCGTCACATCTGGAGGAAACCTGGCATCATCCCTACGGTGAAACGTGGTGGCAGCATCTTGCTATGGGGATGTTTTTCAGCGGCAGGGACAGGGAGACTAGTCAGGATCGAGGGAAAGATAAACGGAGCAAAGTACAGAGAGATCCTTGATGAAAACCTGGTCCAGAGCGCTCAGGACCCCAGACTGGGGCGACGGTTCACCTTCCAACAGGACAACGACCCTAAGCATACAGCCAAGACAACGCAGGAGTGGCTTAGGGACAAGTCTCTGAATGTCCTTGAGTGCCCCATCCAGAGCCCGGACTTGAACACGATCGAACATCTCTGGAGAGACCTGAAAATAGTGGGCAGCGACTCTCCCCATCCAACCTGACAGAACTTGAGAGGATCTGCAGAGAAGAATGGAAGAAACTCCCCAAATTGTAGAGTCATACCCAAGAACACTTGAAGCTGTAACCGCTGCCAAAGATGCTTCAACAAAATACAGAGTAACGGGTCTGAATACTTATGTCCTGTAAATGTGATTTTTTAAAATGTATAATACATTTGCAAAAATGTCTTAAAACCTGTTTTTGCTTTGTCATTACGGGGTATTGTGTGTAGATTGATGAGAGGGGGGGAAAGTAATCAATTTTAGAATAAGGCTGTAACATAACAAAATGTGGAAAAAGTCAAGAGGTCTGAAGATATTTTCAAATTCACTGTATATACAGGGGCAGCCATTGATTGTGCTTTTGGTCCCACTTTTTTTAAAGTGGTGCATATACCTGTCTTCATGGTAGTTAAATAATGTTGGGAGATCGGACAACAATGTGAAGCAAAAATAGAAAAGGTGCAGTGTAATTGGTAGACATGGTTACTTAGTAATTACAACCGTTACACCTGTTCGTGGGATTGCATAGTTACATTTTGTCACGCATTAGATAAACCACAAATTATGAATGACCTTCCAGTAGCCTAGAATTAGCGTAATCTACATTGTGAGTTTATTTGCAAATCTACTAACAGCTACAGTAAATGTTGTTTTTCTTCAAGACTTTCAAGTAATTCAATGCAGCCTCCCTCTGACAAAGCATTCAGCTACAGCGACATCATATAATTTCGCCAAATATAGCCTAGGCTACATTATCTCTCCCCCAGAACACATAGTCATACTCATCCTTTCCAACCATGCCAATCATAATATGAAGAATCTGACTGAGTGTCTGATGGACTTGGTTTCATAGGGTTAGAGAAACAGGAGAGTTAGTGATGCGTTCCCAGTGAATTCACTTTATCCCGGACACATCTGTTGGTGTGGAATCCAGGTAATCCCGTGTGGGACTAGACTTGCTAGACTGTGAGAGCATCCGCTGCATCACTTCCATCCAGTTCCATCTGGCTTCCACAACCATCAGAAGTAATGTGATCCTTGTTGGCGCTACTTGAACAACACAGGAACCATGAATTAGGGTCAAAGTCGGAAGTCCAACTTATCTGAACGATCTGTTCTGTGCCATTTCTACCTTACGTGCCCCTCAATAAAAATGTTTCAAATCTCAGACCTACAAGTATATTGTAGGACTAGGAGAAATGTTTTAAAGCCACCACAACCACACTGCTTCTTGACACAATGCTCACTTAACCCAGAAGCCAGCCATACCAATGTGTCGGGGGAAACACCATACAACTGTTTCAGCGTGCATTTGTGCCCCGCCAGCCGCTAGAGCGCAATGGGACAAGGACAACCTGGTTGGCCATAGGACAACTAACCCGGACAACTATGCACCTCATGGGTCTCCCGGTCGTGGCTGTCTACGACACAGCCTGGGATTGAACCAGGATCTGTAGTGACGCAGTTAGCGCTGCAATGCAGTGCATTAGACCACTGTGCCACTCAAGAGGCCCCAACTGCGGTATGGTTTTGACAGTTATTTGAATAACAGATTAAAAGTGAAGTTTGTGCTTTTAATTTCAAAATGTCTGAATGTTATTATTGTTATGCAAATCTGTCCCCATGTTGATCATCAAAAAGTTCATAACAATTATTTGTAGATGAATGCATCTCAAGAGCGATGTAATTGCAGGCCAAGTGCACATGAACAAACACATTTTAGTGTGCAAAAACCGTACTGCAAACCAAATGAGTTTGGGGGTGGGTATCAAACCAGCTTAAGAGTAACATTTCAACCACTTTGAAACTGAATGTCATTTTAGAATGTCAGAATCAGCCCAATGAAAACAGGGAGATGGATACTGTGTGTTAATGACAATGAGATTAATCAAATGGTGTGTATTGATAAGGATTCTCTAAATAGCCCTTCCTGTGCACAGATATTTTATTCTAGCTCCTATTGTCAAATTGTCTACAGATGTCCAGATCATAGTTAACGAGGCCAATTTTCCAGCTCAGCAGAGACAAGGTTTTTGGCAAAAAAATACAATTAACAACATTTTTGTTTACCCAACAAGCGGTGCTTGTCCTCAATTATCTTTACCTAATATAATTTCAGAGTAGCTAAAGCTATGTGTTTGTGTCCAAACAAATCATCCCAAATTGTTGTGAAACCTGTGTACAGATTCTCGCTCTCTCAAAAAAGAGAGAGGGGGGATAGAGAAAAAGCAAGCGAGAGTCAGTTATAGACCTGAAGCTTGATTCACAATAACATTATCCATCTTCTGTCCCCCAAAGTCATCTTTTTTCTCACCCCGCCCCCATAAAGACCCTCACACATTTTTTCCAGCTCCTCTTAACAATGTAATTCCACATGTGACCTCTTTCTATCATGACACAAGGCGAGACCCAGATGCAGACACAGGAGGCAGACGGTTGGAGTCTTACAATGTTTAATAATCCAAAAGGAGTAGGCAAGAGAAGGGTCGTGGACAGGTTAAAGGTCAAAACCAGGAGGACTATGAAAAAGAGAATTGCAAAGGCAGGCGTACGGGAAAAACGATGGTAGACTTGGAACATACAAGACGAACTGGCACAGAGAGACAGGAAACACAGGGATAAATACAATGGCACAGAGAGACAGGAAACACAGAGATAAATACATTGGGAAAACAAGCGACACCTGGAGCGGGTGGAGACAATAACGAGGACAGGTGAAACAGATCAGAGTGTGACACTTTCATCTTTCACCTGAAACAGACCCAATTTCTCCTTTTGAAAGCACATGGCCGCGTGCTTTACCTGACGTGAGCATACTGAAGGCCTGAATAATGAATTTTGCCATTGCACTGGAAACAAACGCTTCATCATCTGTTCTCATCAGCCAGTGCTCACTATCTCTCAGGAGTTTTTTTCTCTCCCTCTCTTCTTCCTCCCTCTCGTTTTATAGTAATAGATTCAAGCAGCTTGATGACGTAAATCCCTCTCTTTGCTCCCACCTCAGGCACTTTGAGGAAAGGCTAGATCTGTGACTCGCAGCAGCTAAGAGACCCACTTCTTTAGCACAGCGATAAAGGCAGATTAATGCAAACATGGCAGACCCAGGGCTGCTGCCTTCCTCTATACGCTGTTCCCATCGCCCTGCATACATGTAGCACAGACCAATTCAAATCAAAATCTACCATTTATATATGTCGTAATACTGTATACTTTACTTCATTTGGTGAGGTTGGTGCCATTCTCTGTGCAAAGACACACATACAATGTCTCTGTGAAGCGAGGGAGATTAATCAAAGGATGTGAATGAGGGTAAGAGGAGATGAGAGAAGAGGGGGATGGACGAAGCTGGCTTTGATCTCTCCCCTGAAAGACAGCTTGGGTTTACCTCCAGAACTCCTCTCGGACAGTTGTGGTAGGCTATGGGGGTTGGAGGAGGGGCATCCTCAGCCGGAGTAAATTCTGAAAATCTGCCTGGATACTCTTGAGTCCCTTTATACCGTAGCCACTTTCTAAAAACAACCCACAAAAAAATCATACAATCGACAATCGGGTATCCATAAGTAAGGCAACCAATAGAGGCCTTTGCAACATAAACTGTCTCATGATGTCTTCAATTCTTTCTAGTTTAGTCAATGAATTTCAGGGCTCTGTTTAATCAAACTCACATTGGTGTATTTAGACAGTGGCTTGAATCATGGTCAAATAAAATCACTTGACTTATTTTGGGTATATTAAAACCACTAATGCTTCCTGAGACGTGCTTTTCAGTGTCAGGGCTTAGTTCAATCTGTTAAACTGAAGCGTTACTGATTCTGCCATAGAGATGTCAAGATAATTTCCCATTGAGCCGAGATATGCAGCATTTACCGTGAATGTGGTTTTTAAATTTCAATCATTCTGTAAATATGAACTTCTGCGATGCGGATCGAATAGAGCCCTAAGAAGTGCAGCAGTCTTTAAACCATGACACTGCACCAACATTGCTCCGGCAGGTTCGATTTGAATTCCAGACTCGGTTTTTGTGCAGTGGAACTTTGTGAATGTGCTTTCATGTGCTGCAACCGTGTGTGTGTCTTAGTTCAGGTAAAGCCTGTGTCGCCTCTCGTAGATGTGTTAAAAGGAAAAACGCCCCAGCCTCCTGCAGTATTTTTTTTAATGTGTGCCGTGCACATAGCAAATGCATACTACCAGAGGTAACTAACACTCTGAGCAAATTGCTGGGGCTAAAACAATTACTTAGAGGTGAGGGAGAACCCTTTAAATAGACCAAGGAGACAAATATACCAAAGGGCATGGCAATGATCTGGGTCATCAACCAACCATTTCCATTGATTTCCACTCCTACTCTCTATCCAGTTGAATGGTGTTATTCATAGAATATATTGAAATGATGTGCATTAAGTAAGTCTATTCGTGTAATATTGATTTGATCGTATTAAAATTCTCTCAGACCGATCCTTATAATATCATGAAGCTCATGTAGAAGTTTAGATTTGTGGCAGTTTTATTATCGTGTCCTCTGATGATGTGGAGTAGATCTTCAAACATCCCCCCTCCTCTTCCTCCCCCAAGTTGAGTCTAATAATAGGAATCGAGTAGGAATTAGACATCACTTTGCAAGCTATGTGGAGTGTGGTTTATAGAGCCAGGAGTTTCAGACCACAGTTTAAGGGAATAACTATGACATCAAAGATGGGATTATGTTATTTACAATCCCCCTCTTCCTCCCCCATGTAGGTTGAGTAATACCAAGAAGCAGGCGGTGCACACGGTGATGGGCATCTGGATGGTGTCCTTCATCCTGTCCACACTGCCCGCCGTGGGCTGGCACGACACCATCGACCGCTTCTATGCCCGCGACTGCCGCTTCATCGTCACGGAGATCGGCCTGGGCTTCGGCGTGTGCTTCCTGCTGCTGATCGGCGGCAGCGTGGCCATGGGCATCATCTGCATCGGCATTGCCCTCTTCCAAACCTTCGCCATCCACGCGGGCCACAAGGCCGACAAGAACAAGTTCAACGTGCCCACCATCGTGGTGGAGGACGCTCAGGGCAAGCGGCGCTCGTCCATCGACGGCTCGGAATCGCTCAAGACCTCGCTGCAGATCACCTACCTGATCAGCGGCATCGTCTTCATTTATGACTTCCTCACCGGCTTCCCCATCCTGGTGAGTTCAGCTTCAAGTTTTAATAGTGGTATGTACAGGATACACATGGTATATACCGTCCAATGAAATGCTTACTTGCAGGTTCCCTCTCGATAACGTAACAACAATAAGAAATAGTAAAAGATAAGAATAAGAATAACCAGGAAATGGCTCTGGTAGAATATAATAAAATGTTTAGCAGAAGTATAAATATAGGAACGGCACTCAACAATTGATAGTAGAATATTTACACGTGTGTCGGGAAAGGGGGATTGGAGAGCAGGTGTTTAAACTGTTTAGCAGTAATAAATAAAAGTCTAGTAGCAGCAGTTATGATGTGTGTGTTGCATGGGTGTATATGTGTGTATGTGGATGTTTGTGTGTATGTGTGTGTGAGTGAGTGCATGTGTGCTAAGTTGCGGAGAGTCAGTGCAGGTGGTCAGTCCAGTTCAAGTGTTCAGCAGTCTGATGTCTTGTGGATAGAAACTGTCTGAGCCTGTTGGTATCAGACCCGATGCTCCGATACCGTCTGCCCGATGGTAAGGAAGTGAACAGTCTGTGGCTGTGGTGTGTGGGGTCCTTGATGATGCTGTGGGACTTCCTCATGCACCGTTTTGAATGTATGTCCAGGCCGTGGCCGGGATGCAGCTGGTCAGGACGCTCTCGATGGGTGCAGCGGTAGTATTTGGAGAGGGGGCGTGCCAATTTTATTTAACCACCTTAGGAAGTAGAGGCGGTGTTGAGCCATCTTGACAAGAGTGACGGTGTTGTGTTGTGGTGTGGTGGTGTTGTGTTGTGTTGTGGTGGTGTTGTTTTCATGGTTAACATTGTGTGTGTCTGTGTGTGTGTTTGTATGCGTGTGTGTGTGTTTGTGTGCAGAACATATATGGGTTTTATGCAGCCTTTCCCCATAGTCCCCCCGCCCCACATCCTCTCTGGCACAAGTCTGCCCCACTTATGCAGTGGTGGGGGGAAAACGGGTTAGATGTATTGGATGGTTATACAGTCTGTTGTTAAAACTTTACAATGCAAATAATAATACATAAAAACTCAGTTATACAAGCCTTGTAGTTGGTGGTTGAATTATAGAGCTGTTCTGTGCTGTAGCTTAGTCCATTTCTGCCATCGGTAAAGGGTGTAATGGTTCACCAAACACGGTACGTATTGCGATTTTGGGGTCACGGTTCGGTTTTTGGTACAAAGGGGGATTAACATGCCATTCACAATATTCAGCGTTCACAATGTTCCTGGCATTGTCTGTTGTGACTCTGGCATTGTCTGTTGTGACTCTGGCATTGTCTGTTGTGACTCTGGCATTGTCTGTTGTGACTCTGGCATTGTCTGTTGTTTCCACTCTGCTTTTGTAACCATGTGGGAGGTGGGAATTTACCAGTTGTGAAGTCGTAAATAGCAGTTGAATGCATTCAAGTTATTTTATCTCGTTGAGAAATGCCAAATTGGCTATCATGCATGTAAACAAATTATAGAGTTGAAAAACCACATGAATAGATTGCTTTTTATGAATAATGTTTTGCTGTTGCATTTAACTGCCAAACATGCTGTTATAGAGGCCATTTCCTTAGTATGTGACGTCAGAGGTCACCATGTAGGAGAAGTGAGTGCTCAAGATGAGTTTCCCACAAGTAATTACCAGTTGGAAGGCCGTTCAAGTGGATTTTTCCCAGTTGTATGTGGTAAATACCGACTTGCATCTTGGTTATGAACGCACCATGACACTGCCTCCTTCAGTGTCAGATGATTCTCATAAAGGGGGTGTGCCTATAGCACAGTACATCTCCCATTCCAGGTTAATGTTATGGGCTGTCACTGTTAAGTAAATGCAACACAGGGTGCATTGGCCAATTAGTTGAAAACTTCGGCTTTGGCTTTCTTATATAGAGCAGGTACTACTTGTTTGCTGAAATGGGTGCAAGGGAAGTTTGTAATGTGTTTCGAGCACTTTCAAGAGTTGCTGACAATCACCAGAAAACCCCAGAGTGGATAAACCGTGGCAAGTGGATAAACCTCCTCTACCCTCTGTTCTATTGGCGAACGTGCAATTACTGGTCCCCACAGTGACCGTACGTACATATCCCAACCAGAAGCCATGAATTACAGGCAACTTCCGCACTGAGCTAAAGGATGCTGCTTTTAAGGAGTGTGAATAATTCGGACGCTTATAAGAAATTCCATTACTCCCTCCATTGAACCATCAAACAGGCATATACAGGACTAAGATTGAATCTTACAGGACTAAGATTGAATCTTACAGAACTAAGATTGAATCTTACTACACCGGCTGACGCATGTCGGTTGTGGCAGGGCTTGCAAACTATCACGGATTACAAAGGGAAAACCAGCTGCAAGCTGCCCAGTGACGCGAGCCTACCAGACGAGTTAAATGCCTTCTATGCTCGCTTCGAGGTAAGCGATGCTGAACCATGCATGAGAGCACCAGCTGTTTAAACAGGTTAACATTCACAAGACTGCAGGGCCAGACGGATTACCAGGATGCCTACTCAGAGCATGCGCTGACCAGCTGGCAAGTATCGTCACTGACATTTTCAACCTCTCCCTGACCCAGTCTGTCATACCTACATGTTTCAAGCAGACCACCATAGTCACTGTGCCCAAGAACACCAAGGTAACCTGTCTAAATGACTATCGCCCCTTAGCACTCACATCTGTAGCCATGAAATGCTTTGAAAGGCTGATCATGGCTCACATCAACACCATCATCCCAGACACCCTGGACCCACTCCAAGTTGGATACCGCCCCAACAGATGCACAGATGACGCAATCTCTATTGCACTCCACATTGCCCTTTCCCATCTGGACAAAAGGAACACTTATGTGAGAATGCTGTTCATTGAAAACAGCTCAGCTTTCAACACCATATGGCGACAGGTAGCCTAGTGGTTAAGAGCGTTGGGCCACTAACCCGAAAGGTCGCTGTTTCGAATCCCTGAGCCGACTAGGTGAAAAATCTGTTGATGAGCCCTTGAGCAAGGCACTTAACCCTAATTGCTCCTGTAAGTTGCTCTGGATAAGAGTGTCTGTTAAATGACAAAAAAAAAAAAATCTAAATATTGCCCTCCAAACTCATCAATAAGCTAAGGACCCTGGGACTGAACACCTCCCTCTGCAACTGCATCCTAGAGTTCCTGACGGGCCGCTCACAGGTGGGCCATTGACATCGATGGGCCTGTAGGGGAGCGGGTCAAGAGCTTCAAGTTCCTCGGTGTCAACATAAGTAAGGACCTATCCTGGTCCAAACACATCAACACAGTCTTGAAGAGGGCACAACAACGTCTCTTCCCCCTCAGGAGGCTGAAAAGATTTGGCATGGGCCCTCAGATCATCAAAAGGTTCTACAGCTGCACCATTGAGAGCTTCTTGACTGGCTGCATCACCGCTTGGTATGGCAACTCACAAGGCGCTACAGAGGATAGTGAGTACGGCCCGGCACATCACTGGGGCCAAGCTCTCTGCTATCCAGGCCCTAAAAAAGGCTTAGACAGTTCTCTCTTCTACCGCACAGCAAGCAGTACCGGAGCTCCAAGTCTGGAACTAAAAGGCTCCTGAACAGAATCTATCCCTAAGCCATAAGACTGCTCAACAGTTAATCAAATGGCTACCCGGACAATTTGCATTGACACACTTTTTTTTGCACTGGCTCTATTAACATTTACTGGATTCTACCCACAACCTCACACATACTACACTGACACGCCAAAACACACATAAGCACACACTTTTTAACTCTGAATTGTTGGGAAAGGGCTCGTAAGTAAGTATTTCGCAGTAAAGTCTGTTGTACACCTGTTGTATTCGGTGCATGTGACAAATAACAGTGATTTGATTTGAATGGGTGCATATCCACGACTACAAAGCAAAGACTGAAAATATATACATCTGGCCTACCTTTTGCTATTGCAATCTCTTTGGCCCTGTCAGAATCAGCTGCCAAGGGCTGCTTGAATGCAGAGGGAATATGATGCTGTGTTGTTGTTTCTTTGCGTTTCAGTCTTTCGTTTATATATTGGGGTGATGTCGGCGTAAATGTGTCAACATATTTGAGGTGTTGGCAGCTGCAGAGGCTAGTCTCGTTGAGCGTGGCGACATACTGTTAACGTTTTGTCCACCACTCTCTGTCCATCGCCGTAGTAATCGACTGGGAAGACAACAAACTGGAGATTTAAACGATGATGGAGGATCCTCCAATTCTGTTTTATTGACCCCACCACTCGCTATCTTACAGAACTAGTTCCCGGCTAATTAAGATTAGAATTTTCATCACAACGTGCACATAGGTTCTAGTTGTTCAAACGGAATAGCCTGAAATGTTGTTGTTTTTTCAGCTCAGATTTACCCGAGTCATAGGCCTACAACGCAGCACAGGCATAGCCTATAGGCCTAGTGTTTTCATTATGGAAATGTCAATGTTTTTATCTATTCATTTGGGTTCACAGTGCAGCCCAAACCGAGGTCCCTATATCAAACGGTTGAATATGAATACATGTACCATTACAAACTCAAGCCTAAATATGTAGATAAAGAAGCTGTACAGCACACTTTCACTCACTCATTCATTCACTCACTCACTCACACACAAACACACACACACACACACTCGCACTCAGAAAAGCACTCAAAGACTCCCCTAGCAACACGCCTGTGACATGCTAACTCAACTGCAGATTGAAAGATTTATGTAGCATATTCAGTAATGCACTTATGATTTTAGCAGGCAAGTGACAAACTAGGCTAAGGCTACAACTCTCAGATAATTCCTCAAGAAATCCTATTCCCGTCACATAGCATTCCACACATTTTAGCATGCTGCTAAGCATTTGCATCTTCTTAAAATGTAATGCAGTATACTGCTATGTAGGCCTGCAATGTTTGCCCACCCCCTGCTGCCCCCTCGCAGTGGTGGCAGCCATTTTGTCTGACATCAGCAGAGCTCCGTCTGTTTGTTGTGCTCCAGAGAGGGAGAAGGGCCGAGGCAGATGGGAAGGAAGAGGATGCACTTTGAGTCAGCACAGGAGGACTCCAAAACACCATAGAAATGAGCTACCTCGCAGGAGAACGGAGCATGAACAGAGTATGCTCAGTGTGGGCCAGTGTGAAGTATAGGCAAAACCATTGTTAATTAGTAGACTAATGTTCCCCGTAGGGCCTCCTATAAGACTAGTTTATTATTTAAATTAACTTTAACGCTTTACCCAGCTCATCTGGGGCTTTAGGTAGCCCTGGAAGTGAGGGAGGCAGGGTGTGTGTGAGTGTGGGTGTCTCTGCTCCAGTGCACGTGTCTCTGTGTGTGTCTCTGCTCCAGTGCCCTTCAAGAGCTGCTCCAAAACATCACACTAGGGGGCGGAGAAAAGTGGCTATGCGTGCATATGCGTGCGTGTGTGTGTGGCGGGATTCCCCCTCATCTCATTGTGCAAGACTGCTCTACCCAACAGAGTGTTTGGTAGCATTGCAGGTGACATACAGTAAACCCTTGTGATAATCAATGGTTGTTGCCATTTATCACCAATGTGTTGCTACAAATGGCATCACATACAGCTTCTGGAGCCATTTCGCTGACCTTATGAGTGTTCCTTCATAGGAGAGAGAAGTCTGTACCCTAGGGTTAAATCTGCTCTATGGCTAATGTACTATGTCATGTACTTCTCGTGGTTTGTTAGCAGTAGACATCTGCGTAGCCTGTCAATTTACTCTCCTTCCTTGCTCGTTTATAACCTTGAATTTTGTCAGCAGGTTTTTTTCTTCTTCTACACACTCTTTGGTTTAGCTCTGTTCTCTTCACACAAGTAAGCAGACGAAGCACCATCCATCCACACAACAACTCCGGATTCGAAACCTTTAGGAAATGGGTGGGTGGCACGAAGCCAAATTTGGCATCAACTGTCCCTATCATAACGTCTATTGCGTTGGTTAGCAGCTGCAGTTCAAATGTGGGGTCATTTGATTAGCCGCAGTCGACCTGCTGAGAATCCATATGGCAATCAAATAGGTAAAACGTCAGTCAAAGACAAAGTGTAGTCACAATTCAACGTCTCAGACACGAGACGTATGTGGCAGGGACTCCAGACAATCAAGGATTACAAAGGGAAAACCAGCCATGTTGCGGACACTGACGTCTTGCTCCCGGACAAGCTAAACATAATCTTCGCCCTCTTTGAGGATAACACATTGCTGCTCCCGAGGACTGTGGGCTCTCGTTCTCTGTGGCCGACGTAAGACATTTAAGCTTGTTAATCCTCGCAGGGCTGCCAGCTCAGACGGCATCCCTAGCCGCAAGCGCAGACCAGCTGGCTGGAGTGTTTACGGACATATTCAATCTCTCCCTATCCTAGTCTGCTGTCCCCATTTGTTTCAGGATGTCCACCATTGTTCCTGTACCAAGAAAGCAAAGGTAACTGAACTAAATGACTATCTCCCCATAGCACTCACTTCTGTCATCATGAAGTGCTTTGAGAGGCTAGTTAAGGATCATATCACCTTCACGTTACCTGACACCCTAGATCCCACTCCAATAGATCCACAGACGAGGCAATCACCATCGCACTGCACACCGCCCCATCCCACCTGGACAAAAAGTATACCTATGTAAGAATGCTGTTCATTGACTACAGCTCTGCCTTCAACACCATAGTGCCCTCCAAGCTCATCATTAAGCTCGGGGCCCTGGGTCTGAACCCCTACCTGTGCAACTGGGTCCTGAACTTCCTGACAGGCCGACCCCCAAGTGGTGAAGGTAGGAAATAACACCTCCACTTTGCGGATCCTCAACACAGGGGCACCACAAGGGTACGTGCTCAGCCCCTTCCTGTACTCCCTGTTCACCCATGACTGAGTAGCCCCACACGCCTCCAACTCAATCATCAAGTTTGCAGACGACACAACAGTAGTAGGCCTGATTACCAACAATGACAAGACAGCCTACAGAGAGGAAGTGAGGGCCCTGGCGGAGTGGTGCCAAGAAAATAACTTCTCCCTCAACGTCAACAAAATGAAGGTGCTGATCGTGGACTTCTGGAGACAGGAAAAGGAGCATCCCCCCATCCACATTGACGGGGATGCAGTGGAGAAAGTGAAAAGCTTAAGGTTCCTCAGCATACACATCACTGACAATCTGTCTGAAATGGTCCACTCACACAGACAGTGTGGAGAAGAAGGGGCAACAGCGCCTCTTCAACCTCAGGAGGCTGAAGTAATTTTGCATGGCTCCTCACAAACTTTTACAGATGCATCATTGAGAACATCCTGTCGGGCTGTATCACTGGTACAGCAACTGCACCATCCACAACCGCAAGGCTCTCCAGAGGGTGGTGCAGTCTGCCCAACGCGTCACCGGGGGCACACTGCCTGCCAATTTTCCCTGGAATATTTTTAGGCACTGAGCTAATTTCAGGTCTGCTGAGCGCAAACTTGAATGTTGTGAAAATTCTGTGCAACTTCCAACACACGTTTACTGTGAACACTGAGGCTGTACCCTCTTTAAGTTACAGTTTTAACAGTGGTCAAGAAGGCTACTGTGGATATTTTATCATAATGTAGGCCTACCAGAACAGTCTACCATCAAAAACAATGTAGAACATGCATCCCATAACATTTTTCTAAACATTTTTTTAATATTAATTTTTACCCACTTTTTCGTAGTATCCAATTGTTAGCAGTTACTGTCTTGTCTCATCGCTACAACTCCCGTACGGGCTCGGGAGAGACGAAGGTCGAGAGCCATGCGTCCTCCGATACACAACCCAACCAAGCCGCACTGCTTCTTAACACAGCGTGCATCCAACCCGGAAGCCAGCCGCACCAATGTGTCGGAAGAAACACCGTACACCTAGCGACCTGGTCAGCTTACACTGCACCCTGCCCGCCACAGGAGTCGCTAGTGCGCGAAGACACAAGGATATCCCTACCGGCCAAACCCTCCCTAACCCGGACGACGCTAGGCCAATTGTGCATCGTCCCATAGACCTCCCGGTCACGGCCGGCTGCGACAGAGCCTGGGCTCGAAACCAGAGCCTCTGGTGGCACAGCTTTAGACTCTCTGGGCCCACCGGGAAGGCAGAGTTTGTACCTTCAGACACATGGACTGGTTGAAACAGTTTGCCTACCTGGCGCAGGACAGGTGAATCGAGTGCAACTACCACCAACAGCCCGAGACGAATAAATAAAAAATTGGAGATCGACTAGTCGATTGCGATCGACCGGTTGGTGACCACTGTTCTAGAAAGTTTAATGATGTTCAATCTCGTGCTTCTCTCTGTGTGCTGATATATTCTGTGTGGCAGTCCTGGGGGGAGCCTCGCGTCAGTCCTGGGGGGAGCCTTGCTGCAGTCCTGGGGGGAGGCTTGCGGCAGTCTCTGGGGAGATGCGCGGCAGTCTTGGGGCTACTGCACGTACACATGCAGCTTAGAGGGAATGTTACTGCCTGCCCTCCAGGACACCTACAGCACCCGATGTCACAGGAAGGCCAAAAAGATCATCAAGGACATCAACCACCCGAGCCTATGCCTGTTCACCCCGCTATCATCCAGAAGGCGAGGTCAACACAGGTGCATCAAAGCTTGGACCGAGAGACTGAAAAACAGCTTCTATCTCAAGGCCTTCAGACTGTTAAATAGCCATCACTAGCCAGCCTCCAACCAGTACCCTGCCATGAACTTAGTCACTGTCACTAGCTGGCTACCACCCGGTTACTCAACCCTGCACCTTAGAGGATGCTGCCCTATGTACATAGTCATGGAACACTGGTCACTTTAATAATGGAACACTGGTCACTTTAATTACAATCTGTTAACAATGCCATCCTATTCAACTATTGCTGTATATATACTATTCTATCATACTGTCCATAATGTCTATACATCCCATCACATATATGTATTTATACTCCGGACTCTGACATTGCTGCTAATATTTATATGTTTGTTCATTCCATTGTTTTACATTTAGATCTGTGTGTATTGTTGTGAATTGTTAGATATTATTGCACAAGCATTTCACTACACCCGCAATAACATTAGCTAAATATGTGTATGCGACCAGTAAAATGGGATTTGATTTGAGCGGGCGCACACACAGTGGCTCAGGTTGTGTTGTTGCCATTGTTGTTGCCCTGTCCACAGATGTGTCCAGACTGAGTAATTATACAGTGGAACAAAATGGCGTTAGGATGAATGCACCGTGGTCCTGCCTTACTGACTTTAATTATCTCTTCTTGTGGACTACAGCAGCTGAGGAGACGAGAGGGATTGAATTCATAAGAGCGCATGCCAAAATGACCAACTCTAAGACGACTCTCATAATCTGAGAGTCCCAAATTCCCAAGAAGGCCACGGACCTGGGATGATTGTGGCTGTTTTGGCACAAAGGAGAGAGGTTGTGGTTAATGCCTTTTTTCTCTAGGAAAATACTCCTCTTTTAAGCGAGTGGGTGTAGGATTTCTATGACTCTCTTCTATATTCATCAGTTTGCCTGCTCCACTGTCAGGTTCTCATCCATTTTTCAGTGAGACGTTTTCTTGGGTTATCATGCAGACTTGGAGTCGGTGGTGGGTGTGATCAGTGGGATAGGATAGGAAGGACTGGTGGTAGAATGGAGGGACCATGCACGGAGACAGGAACCAGGAAGGCAAAGTCTATGAGGTAGGTCTATGAGTGAGAGACCCCACCCCCTATCTTTGCCATTAGGATAGAAGGACAATACTTTATTGGTGTTCTTATTGGACAAGTTCAGGTGGCACAGTGAGGTTTGAGAATGTTTGCTCCCATTTGGAACCTAATCAGTGTGACTGGGGTTACAGGCTATAGAGGCTGCAGCAGTGTTCGAGCAGCATCTGGCACACGTGTTTGGGCCAGCAGAAAGTTTTTAATATTGTGGAACGATGAAATCGGACAATATACCGTACATTGTGGCATTCATGACTACAGGGATGTACTGTGTTGTGATAATACAGGGATATATTGTGATATCTAGGAATACTGGCATATATCGTGACATCAATTAATACAGGCATATATCGTGATTTATATAAACAGGTATTTACTGTAATATCCATAGGCCTATATCCATCAATAGACAGCATAAAGCCTAGACCATGTTGTTTGGCATCCAAGCTTCATCAGTATTTCCAATGTTAATTGGAATCAATTCCAATGTTCTGTTAATAGATTCCTGATATACTTCCCTTTAATGAATTCAGGTCAGCAATTGTTGGATCGCACTGCTTGCTGTATAGCCAGGCAGGCGATGCTATTTGACTTTGCTACCCAATTAACAAGTCAATCCAACTTAATTGATCGTGTGATCAGTTTAAAAGCTACAATTGAAGACTTCAGGACATTGGCTGGTGATGCCAATTGATTGATTTATAATGGCTTTTGTACTTACTAATAGAGATTTAACCAAAGGCATCAGAGTTTGTACATGAGGATTATTACACATACTTATCAAGGGGACACCTATACTATAGAAAGATAAACTGGTATAGTATTTTCTGTGACTCTCGGTGGAGCAGTAGACAGAGTTTATGTTTTATCACACTCATACATAACAGTTAACTGTGTGTGTGTGTGTGTGTGTGTGTGTGTGTGTGTGTGTGTGTGTGTGTGTGTGTGTGTGTGTGTGTGTGTGTGTGTGTGTGTGTGTGTGTGTGTGTGTGTGTGTGTGTGTGTGTGTGATTTATGGAGCCACATGATATCTGTATATCCCTCGTTTGCTGCGTCACATAATCTCCCCCTGGAGTGAGAGAGAAAAAGGGAGAACGAGAGCGAGTGAGAGAGAGACAAAAGAGAAAGAGAGAGATAGCAGTGGTAGTATTTATGTGTGTAAACCAGTTGGCCATGTCCAGCTGTTTGAAATCGATAAGAGCGAGCGAGACAGAGAGCACACGTTTGGTTATGACCCATTGATTTATTTATACCAGTGGCTGGGGACACTTTGTTTAAACCCCTCTGTATTCCATATGTGACCTTGAATGCTACTGTTCTCAGCCGCTTCATCCTTAATGTCACGGGGGATCCACATACCTTCTACACAGTTTCACCCTTTTGACCTGCACCACATACCAGTGGAGACTGGTGAAGGTGTACGACTCAGTAATGGCTGGAATGAAATGGAACGGGAATAAACACAATGGAGCCCACCACTGGCACATGAATGCACGCATGCGCACACACACACACAGATACAAACACAAACACACAAATTCGCACAAACACAAACACACACACATTCGCACAAACACTGCCCCCCCTACACACACACACACACACACATACATACATACATACATACATACATACAGAATAGGCCCAGTTATACGATATGTGAACAACCGTTAAGTGGCTCTTCAGCAACCTTTAAATGTGATTTATCTGTTGGCTTTATGCCTCTCCTGGTGTCGACACTTCATCTCTGAGTGATGCCCCTCTGCCCGTAACATTTACTTACACTCCAAAGAATTATGACCCAAAGTGTGTGTGCAACAGAAACCCTTAAAATAATTATAGCGGATCATATTTCCAGTGTGCCTACTAAAGCACAACAAATCTCCAGCCACTCCCTGGTGGCCTGGAATAATGAGCCATTTAAATGCAAGGGCAGTTATAATACAACATTCATCCATTATATTTCTATGGACTTTAGCTGAGAAATACATGCATTTAGTAGATTTTCGCAATTGCTATGCTACTGTATTTTACCCCTCCCACTATGACGGATGGATGGATCCATTGATCCATGTAGAGTGCATGATGATGGTGATCCATGTAGAGTGCATGATGATGGTTATCCATGTAGAGTGCATGATGATGGTTATCCATGTAGAGTGCATGATGATGGTGATCCATGTAGAGTGCATGATGATGGTGATCCATGTAGAGTGCATGATGATGGTGATCCATGTAGAGTGCATGATGATGGTGATCCATGTAGAGTGCATGATGATGGTTATCCATGTAGAGTGCATGATGATGGTTATCCATGTAGAGTGCATGATGATGGTGATCCATGTAGAGTGCATGATGATGGTGATCCATGTAGAGTGCATGATGATGGTGATCCATGTAGAGTGCATGATGATGGTGATCCATGTAGAGTGCATGATGATGGTTATCCATGTAGAGTGCATGATGATGGTTATCCATGTAGAGTGCATGATGATGGTTATCCATGTAGAGTGCATGATGATGGTTATCCATGTAGAGTGCATGATGATGGTTATCCATGTAGAGTGCATGATGATGGTGATCCATGTAGAGTGCATGATGATGGTTATCCATGTAGAGTGCATGATGATGGTGATCCATGTAGAGTGGGTTATCTGCCTTGCTCAGGGGCAGAACGACAGATGTTTACCTTGTCAGCTCGGGGATTTGATCCAGCAACCTTTACGTAGCGGGTTAGCCCGGGTACCAGTCTGTTTTTGCTATCATTCCACTCCTTGTACTCCGTGTCATTGTTTGGCAATTACAGATTACAAGGAGTGGAATGATAGCAGAAACAGACTGGTGGCCAGGCTAGTATATAGTATGATAGTACATGCAGAGTGTGTGATGATAGTGATGATGATAGTTATACACTCATGCTGTCTCTCTGAATCTGACTGTATCGCCTTGTGTTGAGAGGAACTGTGACTTCCCCACTCAGAGGTCAAACCAAGTGTAGCCGCTGTAGGGGAGACATGTCGGTGCCTTTATTATGGTGCTTAAAGGCACAATCTGTGATTTTAACAGCCTGACCCTGCCACTTTAGTTTGAGTAAGCTTAGAGGGATGGTTTAATGTAACCCCTCTCAAATTCACAGACTGATCTATCGGTGCAGGGAAGGACTGACAGTCTCTGAGATCGACATGATGGTTTTAAACATATTTCAAAGCTATACATTGTGTTGTTTGTTTATAAAAACTAAAATGCCAAAATACAACAACGATGAGTAATAGGTGTACATCCTTGGTTTATGATAGGGTATGACAGTTTACTAAGCTCAAAGGGTGTTACAGTCTTTAACAATCATTATTTGAATTGAACTGAACATTGAATGGGGGAAATCTCACAGATTGTGCATTCAAAGGCAAATGTGAATTTCATTTTATTAACTTGATTGAGTATTTAGTACTAAGCCCTAATAAGCCTGTCCTCTGATGATTTTGTTGACTTGATTCATTGTGATTGGGGCGTCCGTTGGCTTGCGGTGTACAGTATAGGGATTTGCCTGGCATAGAAACCCTTAGGTGGGCCCCTTAAGCATTTTTACGGAACGTCTAAGTCCAAACTGCCAAAATAAAACAGTCAGGGGATTTGAAATTTCCAAAAACAATTAATTTAACAGAATTTATTTTGTTATTACGTTTGAGCAAAAGAACACAGCATTAGCCATGGCAAAATGCATAGTATTGCAGGAAATTATCTTTAAAACAGCAAATGTTCTCTCAGCTACATGGCAGAATGTGTAGAATCCAGGGGTAGTCGGTGCCGTTTAAGATGAGGGAAGGCAATTCTTTTTTTTATGAGCAGGGCCTTTCTATTACAACATATTGGATGACTGTCATTCATATTCCATTCACCCAGTTCAGTGTAACATTGATAGGTTTGGGCTACTACATGATACTAGAATTTTCCCGATATGAGGTCCCATCATGGTCCCATGGTCCCATCATGGTAGGTCCCATTTCCCATCATGAGGTTGCTACAACCTAGCCTATGAATGAAAGTTTACAGCGTAGGTGCACAGGTCAAGAGAAGTTTGAGTAATCAAGGAGACAGACACTGACACATTCAAAACCGCCTTGCACAATCTTGCCTGCATATAGCTGATTTAGGGTGTAATCATCAGTCCAACGAGAGTTTCTATTGAACAAATTCAGGTATATTTATCCCTGTTTTGTTCTGTTTGTTGTTTCCATTTAAGAATTGTTTTTCAACAGAATCGGCGGAATGAATACACCCCTGATCACACTCAAACACAGTTCACTTTCATAGCAGCCACATACAAACAGCATGATCCCTTTGATCGATAGATAACTCCTCCTGTCACCTTTTCCCTTCGCTTGTGGACTTCAACGCACAACATATCAGCTGTATGTGACCAGGCAAAAAAAACTTTCCAAGCCAAACCTTCATATCATAACCACTACACACAGCCTACAGCATTGTCACCATATTAGCTAATGTCATAGTCAACATAGCTACTAGAGTTAATGCGTTAGTAAACCTGCTACAATCATGCAGTACAGTGTACAGTTAGCAAGCAGTTTAGAAGTTACACTAGCAGGTGCCGGTGGCAATAAATTAATACAACCAAAAACTTACCTTGACTTGGAATAGTTCCAGTGTTGGATAGCCATAGCCAGCTAGGTAACATAGCATCCTTCTCTGTTTGAGCCGGGTGTTTGAGTAAGCTAAACTAGCTAGCTGCATTCGGCTAATTAAGTGAAATTGTAAATATATAAATATTTACAAATACATATAAATATCTCTCTCGCTCTCTTCTCCTTCATTTTAGAAGGAATTAATTTGTTCAAAACTATTTTCTTATGCACTGCAGTGCTAGCTAGCTGTAGCAAGTGTCCACATACTTTTGCCGTGTAGTGTGCTTTTTTATATATAGTGTATCTTGGCTCCATCGAAAAATTCAGAGAATTGCAGAATTTTTATTTAAAAAAATAAAACATAAAAAAATATTTATTGTGCCCATTGCCACGCCCATTGTCACGCCCACCACTTAATCCCCTTTTTATCCAGAAAAACCCTGCAGTATCTTACATCTAATGAAGATGTAGATTAGGTTGAGAGTGATCTAATTGGCCTAATCGAGTGGCTCATTGATGTACCCTCCATTGTGCTCCTGAAGTTGACTCATTACACCAGGGACGTCGCTCAGCAGGGCCTAAAATTTAGCACATGCCACCTGCCAAATGCAGGTAGAGTTTGGCATTGGCAAGTAAGATGTGTATTTTGTGAATAAAATAGTCAAGCATGATCATATTTATAGTCAAATAAATGCTGCAGTGGTTTTCAAAGTATTTCCGACATTTTGTTTGATAGCTGGTCAATTCTACGCACAAAGTCAAAGAACTATGAATCCTATATAGCCTATTCCACCTTGCGCTGCAACACTGCCTGGCTGGGGCCTCTTCGCACATGAAGAGCTGAGTGAAAGATTCATTTTTAGAAGCACTGCACACAGGCATAAAAGTTGAACTCATTTACTTGAACCGAAGTGAGACTTTGTCCTTGTGTTTCTTGGCTATTTACATTGTTTTGTTCACAAGTTAGGTTGTTTTTCTGTTTGAGTTTCAACTGCTAGGGAAGAGAAGACACTTAATCAGACACTTAAACTACTAATCAGACTCAATTTCACATGCACAAACATGACTGGAGTCATGCTACCACGGCAGCCTCATAAAGAGGCAGGTGAAAATGTTTGTCTGTGATATTTTGGTTAAAAGACTTATGTCACAAAATGTATAATTATTCAATATACCACATTAGTTAATTATTACTAGTAATACATAATTTATTTTTTAAAACATTACAAAACATGCTCATCCGTTTATTTTCTGTTTTGTTGGTGTAATTTTTGTGGGGGGGAAAGTATTTTGGCTGGTAAAAAATCTGAGTGGCTGGTAGATTTTTAAATCTACTTAAATCTACCTGCCACAGTGGCTGGTGAACCGAAAAGTAAATGTTATGCCCTGTTGCTCAGGCTGGTTAATTAGTTGAATTAATCAATTTGATTAAAGTGTCAAGGCCCAGTGAAAAGGAGTACATGCTTTGGTCCTGGAACACATTATACTCTACTCTACTCTACTCTACTATACTATACTATACTATACTATACACTTCTGCTCAGGGAGAGGCACCACAGACACACTTCTCTGCTGGTGTTTCTTGAGATATAAACATAATCCGCTCTGTTGGAAAAATATCCGCTTGGGTATTGTAGTAGTTTCGCTTTGTACTTGATGTTGACCGGACTATGCCTTGTGCCCTCCATCTTCCCTTCCTCCCTCTATCCCTCTCATGCAGGTGGTGAGCTTTACCAGTCTGAAGTATGACCGCTCCTACAGCTGGATGGTGCTGTGCGTGCTGTGGTGCTCCATCGCTCAGTCCATCCTGCTGCCCATGTTCCTGTGGGCGTGCGACCGCTACCGCGCAGACGTGCGTATGGTCTGGGAGAAGTGTGTGGCCATCATGTCCAACGACGACGTGGACGAAGGTAAAACGGGCGAGGAGGGGGAGGTGGAGCAGGCCAGGTTCCATCTGTCCACCATCTACCCCCTCCAATCCCTGGCTATGGTGACTTCATAACATGAGGGGGGGGGGGGGGGGGGGGGGGGTGTAAGAGGTAGGGGGTAGAGGTCTGAAAGTCTGGTCCTGGAGAACTGGCATAGGACCTGTGGGCATTTGATTAAGCGGGGGATAAGGGTAGAGGTCAGCAACCCCCAGTCCTGGAGCCTCTGCTGGCGTCTCACCTTAGTGCACAAGCCCAATCTTAGCTTTGGCCTTGGTTGATTTATGAATGGATGATTTGATAGTAATCTGTGAATGGATTCAGAAGATATAAAACTGGATTTGAATTCTGAATCGGGCAATTGATTTACATTGGGGACGCCATGTAGGTCTATGGTGATGTTCTGTCGAAAGTAGTAAAATTCACGAATTGAGCATGATTGATTTGTAGATAAACATCAACTGAAATAAGCAGACCTAGAAGGTTCTCCGGGAGCAGGGTTGGAGAGATCTTGTTTTGAGAGTGATGTCTGTTCAGCTTACAACGCTAGATTTGATTCAGTATATATCATTTTCCTTTAATGTGGTCATATGTAGCCATCTGGGGGTCCTTATGTGATCGGTCTAATTTGATGTGGTCTGATTTATCATGTGACCTATCATGTGACCTTTTTCTCCAAGTGGAGAGGAAGTGACCAAACAAAAAGTGTCTGTAGGAAGGACTTATTTTGCGGTTTCATTCTTAGTGGGCTCATTTAAAAAGAGTGAATTATATGCTATGCTCTCGGACTGTTACAAGATATTGCTGGAAAAGCACATACTTTCCCCGCAGAATTTGACTTTGTTTCACTTGAATGCATTCAAACTGTGAAATCTTCCCTGGCCTAGAACACCCTGACACACGACGCAGAAATAAAGAGAGGATTTATGATGATTACAACAAAACCAATACTGAAGGACTTTAACTAGATAAAAAAAGCGCAGTACATTTCAGCACGATGGTCATATTTCCAATCCTATGAGATTCTGGTATGCATTTTTCTTAAATCTATGATACACATCGAGGCATGATTGTACGCACACCTATCAAGTTTCTTTGGACTAATGTCAGCGTATGAGTGTAAACAGATACTGCCGGGATGACTCAATACTCTTTTGGAAATGCACTAAACTGTTCCTGTCCATGTTGGCTGTAGGCCTATTAGACATCACAAGGAATCTCGTTCACAATATTCCCTCAAATTATGCAAGTGAGGTAAATTATGCAAATGAGATAGCCATTTTGACAAACCAAAATGGCTTAGTGATCCAAAGAATACATATATTTACAATTCAGGAATACACAGACACTTACCCAAGTTGTGGTCCCTAATTAACTTTAAAGTTAGGTCACATGATAAACGTAATGGCCCGTATAGTTTGTTAATTGTGGATTGCGTAGATATGAACTATTCTATATTGATATGAGATCAAAATAAGAAGAAGAAACTCGAAAAATCATCAATGTTAAAAACCTGCAAATTGAAATGAACCCTGTGAAATAACTTGCCTTTTCTTGCAATGAAATTGTTTAAACTCAACTTAATATCTCCCCTCTCCCCTCTTTCTAACTCCCACACCTTTTTAATAACCTCCCTTTCTATACGTCCATCCATGTTGATTGTTTAGCATAAGGCAAAAAACTCAAATGTAGGACAATGTATTTTCTGTGTGGTTTTAATGTTGCTAGCGTTTATTTATTTTTCAGAGGGCTTGCCTTGTATATCACAATACAGTTGTATGTATAAGGGTTGTTTCTTGTTTCCAAAGCTACTGACTTGCATGCTATGCTGCCTGTGCAAATAGCCAATCTCATCCTCCATCCTACCGGCCAACATTTGTCCTAAGATCAGCATTTTACACCGATCTCCAATTGACCTCTCATTGAATCGAATGCAATTCTTCTTTTGATCCTAAATTTGCCTGACAAGTTATACAGTATGTAAAATGATTACTTGAAAGTATTCCTTTGATTTGTAGTATTATGGTTTTCACGATAAGCCCCAGTTTTTGAAATATTAATATCATTATTTCTGGACAGGGTCTCTGAATTTGGAAGTTGTTTTGTATTTTTCTATTCGGTAAACGCCCACAGTCATGATTTTCAGTCAGTGATTCTTTTCAAATGCACTGTTCAACCCTCTGAGCCATAGGGCATCTTGTTGCAGAGATAATTTAGTCACAATCATTTAGTCACAATCTACAACATAATGACCCACTTAGTGTTATGTTCCCTGTTATTCGAAACACTTCAGACTAAGTTCACAACAATATCGGAAATTATTTTCACAAAAGCAAAGATCTGTGATTGCCACAAAGACAACAAAAAAAGGCACTAGTTAATAATATAATATATTGTGATAGTCTGAAGTATTCTGAATAAAAAGATATATAACACTTAATGGTTCATACTAGAATTTTTTTTTATTTTAAAATATTAACTTTTTTAAAAATCTTTAAGACTGCAAGAATGTCTCGAGGCCTCGAGGGCTACAGTGACTCCTGTTTGATTAGGAACCCCAGCGGACACCCCCCAAAAAAAGAGAAAGATGAATTGTCTCTATTATCTATTCGTCTTGTCTGTCTGTCTGTCTGTGTATTTTGAGTACGTTGGTCTTTAATCCTGACGCCGCGTATGCTTTTCTGCGTTTTGCAGAAAACAGCCAAGATGGAGGAATTCATGCGGACTTAATATATGACAGACCATATGACTATAGCTCCGCGGCTGATATCATGACGGTAGACCGTATTGCCAAGTACGAATTCTCAACCTTAGAAATGGGGGTCCCACAAGGGTATCCATTGCAACTACAGGAAGATAAAATGCAGTATTTGCAGGTATATTTCCATTGATTTTTATTATTTCAACAATTGATTGATTTTTCACTTCAAATACAGATAACAATGTGCATGGTGAAAGAGGCCCTTCGGCCTACTATAATATCTATCTTATTGTTTGATCTTGCTGGAATCATTTTACATTTTGCTAACTGATATTTCCTATCTAGACATGGCATTGAAAGGTCAAAAAGCATATATCTGGCTGACTAATGTTTGGCAAATATGACCATCAGTTGTTTTCACCTTCATTGCAGATAAGTTTCTCTAATGTTTATAGGTGGGTCTTTCACAGACCTCCAACCTATTCATCGTAGTATCACAAGTTAAACATAGAAGTACCAGAATAGTATGAGGTGGTAGGGCTGATGCTGACTTCCAATATCCTTGACTGAACCACTCTGCTAAAACAATGCAAATGCTTGCTCGTGCTAATGCTATTTAGTCCTTTTGACTCCTATTGAGTCCTGTTGAGTACCATTGACTCCAATTGAGTACCATTGACTCCTATTGAGTACCATTGACTCCAATTGAGTCCTATTGACTCCGGGCTCAAAGCAAGTCAGTTGTAGAGCTGTGAAATGCTCCTCTTTGACATATTATTAGGAACCCCAATGCTGCTCTCCCAACATGCAGTCTTCAAGAGCTTACAAACAACCAAACCACAACTGTGTGTGTGCGAGTGCTTGCGCGCGTGTGTGTGTGCGAGTTTGCGCACAATGTGTGCGTGAGTGTGTGTGCGTGCAGTCGTGTGGCCCAGATAAAAATGAACTAAAAGAGCAGCATAATTAGAGGATTGGAGAGGAAATGAAGGCTTTTGAAGGCTGAATTTGGAGACCTAAACTAAGAATGGCCATGGCCCTTTTACCTAACACAACCCAGACTTACGGTCACCCCCGCAAGACATCTACCACTGTGTCATCTTTGTTCCATTCTTTTTGCAAAACAATCACCCAATTGGGCTCTCGACTACTCCATGTAGCAAATAGCTGCTAGCAAAACCACATGTAGCACAGCACAGTGTAATGCTAACAAGAAAGTAGCACACAGGAGGTGTAGCCCTTAGATTTAGACATCAAATATTCATGTTATTTTATAAATGGTTTATGATAGCTGGGTGCCAGTTGGCCGACGTTTCTTATCTGGCAACTTGGACTTCAAATTAGTAGCCATGAAATCTATGGGCCTATGATATGATATAGACTGAAATTTGATCTCCTGATTCAGTCTCTTGTTGATAGTCACGCTCATTCTATTTTCTAGTAGGATCGAGTCTATTCTATTTTGGGATAGTTATTGAAACAGAGATGTATACAGTAGCTATCATTTCACCACATTGACTCATTAAACCATTGATTCTGTTTTGTCTAAATAGTACATCTTATACACTGAGTGTACAAATCATTAGGAATTACACCCCCTTTTGCCCTCAGAATAGCCTCAGTTCATCGGGGGATTGGCTCTACAAGGTGTCGAAAGTGTTCCACGGGGATGTTGGCCCATGTTGACTCCAATGTTTCCCACAGTTGTGTCAAGTTGTCTGGATGTCCTTTGGGTGGTGGATCATTCTTGATACACATGGGTAACTGTTGGGCATGAAAAACCCAGCAGCGTTGCAGTTCTTGATACACTCAAACCGGTGCACCTGGCACCTACTCCCATATCCCGTTCAAAGGCATTTCAATATTTTGTCTTGCCCATTCACCCTATGAATGCCACACATGCACAACCCATGTCTCAATTGTCTCAAGGCTTAAAAATCATTCTTTAACCTGTATCCTCCCCTTCATCTACACTGGTTGAAGTGGAGTTAACAAGTGACATCAATAAGGGATCATAGGTTTTACCTGGATTTTACCTTCACAGTCTATGTAATGGAAAGAGAAGGTGTTCCTAATGTTTTGTGCACTCAGTATGTAATTGGTTAAGATACAGTCTGTGTTTTAGCAGTCAATACTGTATAATGGAAAATAATTATCAATAAATAATTATCAATAAAACAAATGTGTTTGTATTACAACTAAATACATGTCATGGCATTGAAACAGATATATTAACTACATATTGTTGCCAACTATTTGGGGTGCTACAATTTGTCAATACATTTCAATAAATCCTTTTTTTTTTTAAATAACATTAACATGTAGCTCCATTTAAGAATTGTTGGTGCAATTCTCAAATGGCTTATATTTACAGAATCAGACTTTTTCATTTGCCATGTTGCATCTCGTTGGGATGACATTCCCCCTCCTTCCCCTGTCATTCCTCATTTTCAACTACTACTCGTGCTTTGCTTCCCCCTGTTGGTCAAACTTCTCACTCAACGCTACTGTATCGTCTGCTGTTTCATTTCTGCATTTACCAAAAGACACCACATAGTGGCACTCTGATATTAGTTTTGTGCTGTGTATCTTCTCATTGACAAACCCATACTAAAAGCTGACGTTATGTCTCTCCTACTTAGTTCTCAGAACAATGTGGAATGTGAGTATCAATTTGGAATAGAATGCCGTTTAGCCCAACAAGTTAGTTGTTATAGTAGTGCTGTATTACTGTCATAATAGTTTCAAAAACAGATATGTGTTAATTGAGTTGACTCATGTTAGAGAAGACAACTGTTGATTAGAAAACAGCCTAATGTTTAACACCAAATCATTTAAAGAACTTTGCATTTGTAGTTTTAGCAGTAAGAGAAACAAAATGTATTGCTGTTGTTTTTTCATCGAAATGTATGAATGTATAGCCATTTTCATATGCATATTATCCAGGCCTAACCTTCTCCATACAAGCTGATGTTATTGGTCTGTGTGTTGTGTTGCGCCAGGTACCCCCTACAAGAAGATTCTCCCACGACGAAACCGACATGTGGACCAGCGGCCAGATCCCCTCCTACCTACACCACTGGGGCTCCACGGAGGACGTGATGGGGATGGTCCATTACAACTCCAGCTTGCCACGCCACGAGAGGCGCAGGAGCAGCCCGGTCTCCTACCACGAGGAGAGCCACCCTCACCGCAAGCGCCGGCGCTCAGAGGATAGCGGGCACATGCTCAAGCAGCTGCCGCGGGTGAGCGGTGGCGAGCGCTACGAGGAGGCAGATTTGCGCTGCTTTAGCCGCGACGAGGTCATCAACTTTATCGATGAGACCCCGCTTCCCAGTCCCATGAAGAGCCCACGCCGTACCTCCACCATTTCCCTCATCCCAGACGTCTACGAGCAGCACATCATCTTGTATCCGCATTTCCCGCTCACCGATTTTGAGCGTGAGCCCCAAGCCCTGCGGCGCCTCTCGCAGCATGGCAGGAGCTGCAGTCGGGGAGGGTCACCAGATGGCTCACACAGGGCAGACAGGGCGTGCGGTGGGGAAAGCTCCGGGGCATGCCGTTCAGGTTCCCTCCGTGAGCACCGGCGGGAGGGGAAGCGCCATGGCGAACTAGTCCCCGCGGGGCAAAGCCTGCGGACTGGGGAGCACTCGTCTCACAGGCCCAGCAGGACAGGAACCCACAGAGCTGGGCCCGACTGGGGGGGACACAAGCACCTGACTACGGGAGATAGTAAAGGGAGCACAAATAGTTTTATAAGCTCACCTTCTGCATCAGCCTCGGGATATATCACATTTCACTCAGATTCCATAGGATCTGCCACCTAGATAGAGTAGAGAAAGTTTTTATTATGAATATTATTAGTATTATTATTACAGAACCATGGCATTGGGGTGGTGGAAAGATTTCATACTGGTATATCCTAAATAATGGTTGATTTTTTTCAACCACACTAAACTCCCAAAGCCAGGACTTATACTCTGTTTTATTGGCCTTAAAGCTTTGTACACATTTCATGACCTGCCTACCTTTGCTTTAGTACCTGGTAGGCTAGACAACGTAGCAACTTTGAAAGAGGCTGTGCAATTCCTGGGAGGCAGTGAGCTCCACCACATAGTGACTCAAACACATTGCTTTTAGTAAACCCATACTAACATCTCCTTTTAATCTTGTGCATATTCCACTCTTTTGTTTTGTGTCATTTATTGTACAAGGATTGGGGGGGAAATTGGTATTTTGATATTTTTTGCACTTCAAAATCTCAGATATTGTGTAAGGTGTTATGAGATGAGAGGGCAAGGCCAAAACAGGCCATGTTCTTATTTGTTGTGGTTATGACGTGTCTATTTGATGGATGATCATTTGCTAGATTTTTGATCAAAATAAACAAGGAAGAGAGGGAATGTTTTTAGGAAATATACAAAACTTTATTTCTTCATGAAGGAAGCCCTCTGATGTTGTGTTGTGGCCTATCGTTAAATATCCTATACAAAGACATTATTGCAATTGCCTCACTTCAGTGTCATTTTCTACATGGTTGTGTAAGAAGAATTTCTACCATGACATCCCTTAGACACTTTGAAAAAGTTAACTCGGCGTGGAGTGGATGTGACGTGTACATAATGACAGTTACAGGTACATTGGATGTATGGTTTGGTGTGCTCCTCGTTCTTTCATTGAGGATTTGACTGGGATGTTTTCTTGTTTCCTCTTATAAATACTGTCATTCGATATTTATGATTACAAATGTGTAACAGTGGTCAGCACACGCACAGATATTCATGCAGACATACATAATATGATATACATCAGCCGTTAACAGTAGCTTAACCTCACAAATGGTGCTTGACACTTAGCAGCAGAGTGTTGGTCAATCTGTATATCTCTAGATTGGCCCCAGTGGCCCTTTTAGGAAGCACCAGGATGTGCAGAGGAAAATCCTCCAGACCAGGGGTGCATCTCAATAGTCGGAATTGGTCTCCAAGCCTCCTTGTCTCCTCTCTATCGGCACAGATATCAAATGATAAGGTAAATCTTGCAATCAGTTTACACCTTTCCCATTCTTTCAGCTCAGTGAGGATGAAGAAAGGAGACGAGGAGAGGGAGTCACTACACTATTGAGATGCACCCAATGGCTCATGTCCAAAACATCTGCCATATCCCAATTTGAAAGATGTAACTCAGACATTCACATAAATCAGTCATTGATGTCAATGTGATATATCTGGGAGGTAAAATGATGCATGCAGATCTCAAATTAGGATTAGGATCCTTTTGCTGAGCTGCATCTAAATAGTCTAAAATAGTGTCTGTTAAAAAGGATGAGGGCCACATTCAGTGCTACTGGCACATACTTGCACCATATAAATATAATTCCATGTCAGTCATACTAAGTGTACCAATGAGGGTACAGTCAAACTGCAATGGTCTGAGGGTCTTCCCCGTTTTAGGGATTATATTTCTATTGATTTAACTGTGACCAATCAGTGAATCTGGATCGAAGGACCATGAATAGAAGTACAGGTTCTCTGGGTGACCTCGACTAGAACGAGGTGCTTTTTCAGAGAATGTTTGACATGCCAAAGGGTGGCCAGTAAGTAGTGAAGCCAAGCATGGCTGAAGGAACGTGAATGGTGTTCATTAAATTCACCACCACCAATGCACTGCAGTGTTTATAGAGTATGTGGTTCACTGGCGGTGTGGGTACACATTTATATTCCTTTTTGCTTTGACATCCTTGGCTTAAATTCTTACAAAACTCTAGATGGTGTTTTGGGAAACACTTGAAATCGGGGCCCATCAGGTGTATAAGACCATTGAGGCATGATGGACCAAGGCAACTGAGTCTTCCTCATGCTGGAAAGATTTGAATTCTATTGATAACTTGTTATTACAAATGTTTTAAACTTTAAAATGTAATATTCCCCAAATATGTTAATTTGGCCGTTCTAAAATCCTAAGTTTGACATTTGACATGAATGTATTTAGACAAGTTTTGTGTAGGTTTGCAGATCAATTCATTAAATGGAGTGATAGTACTTTCAACTCGCAGTGTGCCCCAATTAACCCTTTTATAGACTTATTATGTTGTAAAAAAAATCTAGACTTTCTATGAGGCACACACACATTGGTATTATAATGCATCATAGTGATGTATTATAAGGATGTTATAACTACTTGGAGTCATGACAGCTTATAATATGCATTATAATGCACTATAAGAGTATGGAGTTAAATGCTAGCCTGGGTACCAGACTCTTTCTGCTAACATTCCACTCCTTGTACTCTGTGTCATATGCCAAACATTTGGCATATAAGCTAAACATTTGGCATATGACATAAATGCGGTTAAGAGGTCAATGGAACGCAGACCATGGGGTATAGAAACGAGCTCGATTGGTGCACATTCAACAAAGTGGATATATATACAGTACCTGTCAAAAGTTTGAACACACCTTTTCTTTATTTTTACTATTTTCTACATTGTCAAATAATAGTGATGACATCAAAACTATGAAATAACACATATGGAATTATGTAGCAACCAAATAAGTGTTAAACGAATGAAAATATATTTTATATTTGAGATTCTTCAAAGTAGCCAACCTTTGCCTTTTTGACAGCTTTGTACACTCTTGGCATTCTCTCAACCAACTTAATGAGGAATGCTTTTCCAACAGTCTTGAAGGAGTTCCCACATATGCTGAGCACTTGTTGGCTGCTTTTCCTTCACTTTGTGGTCCAACTCAACCCAAAACATCTCAATCGGGTTGAGGTCGGGTGATTGTGGAGGCTAGGTCATCTGATGCAGCACTCCATCACTCTCCTTCTTGGTCAAATAGCCCTGACACAGCCTGGAGGTGTGTTTTGGGTCATTGTCCTGTTGAAAAACAAATGATAGTCCCACTAAGTGCAAACCAGATGGGATGGCGTATCCCTGCAGAATGCTGTGGTAGACATGCTGGTTAAGTGTGCCTTGAATTCTAAATAAATCACAGACAGTGTCACCAGCAACGCACCCCCACACAATCACACCTCCTCCATGCTTCACGAGGGAACCAAACATGCAGAGATCATCCGTTCACCTACTCTGCATCTCACAAAGACACCGGTTGGTTACCAAAATCTCAAATTTGGACTCATCAGACCAAAGGACAAATTTCCACCGGTCTAATGTTCATTGCTCGTGTTTCTTGGCCCAAGCAAGTCTCTTCTTATTATTGGTGTCCTTTAGTGGTGGTTTCTGTGCAGCAATTTGACCATGAAGGCCTGATTATCACAGTCTCCTTTGAACAGTTGATGTTGAGATGTGTCTGTTACTTGAACTCTGTGAAGCATTTATTTGCTCTGCAACCTGAGGTGCAGTTAACTCTAATGGACGTATCCTTTGCAGCAGAGGTAACTCTGGGTCTTCCATTCCTGTGGCGGTCCTCATGAGAGCCAGTTTCATCATAGCACTTTATGGTTTTTGCGACTGCACTTGAAGAAACTTTCAAAGAACTTTCAAAGAATTTACTGACCTTGTCTTAAAGTAATGATGGACTGTAATTTCTCTGCTTGTTTGAGCTGTTCTTGCCATAATATGGACTTGGTCTTTTACCATATATGGTTATCTTCTGTATACCACCCCTACCTTGTCACAACACAACTGATTGGCTCAAACGCAAAAAGAAATTCCACAAGGCACACCGGTTAATTGAAATGCATTCCATGTGACTACCTCGTGAAGCTGGTCGAGAGAATGCCAAGAGTATGTAACGCTGTCATCAAGGCAAAGGGTGGCTACTTTGAAGAACCTCATATAAAATATATTTTGATTTGTTTTAATCACTTTTTGGGTTACTACATGATTCCATATGTGTTATTTCATCGTTTTGATGTCTTCCCTATTATTCTACAATGTAGAAAATAGTAAAAAATAAAGAAAAACTCTTGAATAAGTATGTGTCCAAACTTTTGACTGGCTCTGTTATGTATATATTTGTACCTTTATTTTATCAGGAAGTCATACTGACACCAAGGTCTCTTTTACAGATGAGCCATGAATTACATACATTATAGAAAATACACAAATCAAAATATAAATACAAGCAGAAATAAATAAATAAAAACACATTCATCAGTAATAAGCAATAAGGATATTTGTCAAATCCGTCATGATTAATGTATTGTAACAGGCACACAATGTGATTACTAAAGTCAGATTTTTATATTTTTGACTGTTTTCGTTGCATAACAGTTAGGCTAGTTGTCCCTTTTCAGGTTTAGAAGTGACTACTAATTGCTAAATGGTATTCCTATAAACTGATAGCATAGCTAAATTAGCATACAGAAATCGGTGACATTAGTCAAAGTCGTTTTTAAGCAGTTGATTTATGATGATTACATGATGGACATGTATTGGGGTTGACATCCATACAAGCATTATACTCCGATGTTTACCCCCAACATAGTGTGAAATACACATATAAACAATAGCCTAAATGTAGGCAAATGTTGTTGTTGGACAATGAGGAGATTAGGGATCTTTCCCCCACAGCATCTTTCCCCCACTCGTTTCCATGGTATTCCCATTGTTTTGGTCGAGTTCAATTGACCTCAGAAACTGGTACCCAGGCTAGATAAATGCACTTATAAGGTATAATGTGTGTGTGCCTCATAGAAAGTGTGCTATTATCATAATACTTTGCTTACAAATGTTTTGCATACACTTTAAGCTAATGTGTAGCATAAGTCATGCTCCCAAAGTCCAGGTTATTAATTTAGGTTAGCCTGTTAATTGTGCACCTCTCACCCCTTGTTCAAAATTCAAATGAATATCATAATGTGAACACCTTTCTTTGAAAGTATTGCCGTCTTTATATTCCCTTTTCGAAATATGCCACGTCATTGACTTTTTCTGCATTATGTTTTTCTCTGTGTTTACAGTAGCCTACCTATTTATCAGAATCTAATTTTGTAACATATCCTGCTCTGTTAAAGCTTTTATGACTGTCAATCCTATGAACAATATTTGGTGTTTTTGTTGCTCAGATGATGGTTTTGTTAAAAGGATAAAGATCTATTTCGAATCAAAGTTGCAGTGGGAAAAAAACACTTTATTAGTTTGAAATCGTTGAAAGTGTGTTTTGCGTTTGTATTTTGAATTGTTTTTTTGTTTTTGTTTTTTTCCGTGAGGTGCACATCAACCATATTAGAGTTTGATTCACAACTCGGTTTTATTGAATTGATGTTCACACTTCTTTGAGATAATTCGAGATATTATTCTGTAAGGACCAGAAAAAAATAAAGCAGATGTTTCGACATATATTGTTTTTGACATATTTCTTATGCACTCACAATTCTTAATGGGCTCGCGGTCCAGATGTGGTCGGCATGCGCAATTTGAGTATCACTAATGTAGTCTATTCAATAGACAGTTCTAGCACTCCAACATCATGTGATTTTTTTCAGGACTAGCTCTGTATGAGGCTGAAGAACATCCTCAAGTTGCCCCTGAACACTGCCATTTCACGCATGCAGTCATGTCTGGTCCATAATTCACGTATCGTAAGCCTAGCCCCTTAAAAACTCAAGTAGCCTAAATTTACACGATCATACTTTTTTTAGCAGGTGTTTTGAACGCTTGACTCTGCAGATTCAGTTACGTCTAGCCCCTCAACCTCGTTTCCTTGGAGAATGCCCACACCTTGTTCACAACTTACCCGCAGCCTGTGAGCCTCGACATGGGTCTTTATCCATCTCTAAGGGAAATTCCACGGTATTGTGGAAGTCTAGTCGTGCTGCGACCTGGTCTCATGGTTAATACACACAATTGCAACGATTATACATACGCCTAATTATGAAACATTTTCGTTGGTGGAATGGGGGTAGTCGAGTATTTAACCCATATTAGTCCTATTACTTAACGCTAGAATCATTTTATAAATGAATGATACATAAGCCTACCGATTGATTCTTGAAGAATGTAACCTATACATGAGTTTAGTTCAACTGTCGTACCCCACCACAACCCAATAATAAACTTGTTTTACTTCAATGTTTGTAAACAACTTCAATGTAAACGAACACTGTATCGCCTCAAAACATGGTTAAAATGTGACATTGTATATCATGGATGGCCAGTCCTTGCATTCATAGCTCTGTCTATGAATTTAAGAGTGGTTACATTTCTTCACCCCATCCCTTAGCTTTTTAGCGAAACAGGGGCGGGGACTATGCTTTGTTATTGTTTAAATAAAGGATTCTATCTTTAAAATAGATAGGATTTTATCCAGTTTCTCTCAAATTAGATGATTTGAGGCTATTTTGCACTCTTCGTTTTAGTGTAGCCCTATAAAAAAAATTGGCCAAGAGAATATCGAATAAGCCTCACCTTGGTCATAGACCAAATGTTCCACCTGAAAAAACATCTCTCTAGTCCACCACAGGGTGTTGAAAGGCTCGGTGGACACGGGGCATGGCTCTTTGCATCGCTGTATATAGGCCAGGCCTACACGTCTGCCTCTTATGGGCGCTTGACTGGGCACAGTCTAATGCAAATACGTTTTTATTTTCCATTCTCTGTGTTTCGGCTCTGATGCACCACTATTATGGTGCAAACCAAACTAGCTTATTTAAACAACGCTGAGACGAGTTCATAGAAATTCTTAAAAGTTTCAGTGCATTCAGGGTGCACATCACGTGGCTTGGCTTTTCTAAAGTAAAACAAACTCAAGGGCTTTGGTAGGTTCTTTAGCCTATACATCTCCATGTATTCATTTCACTAAAAGCGCAACAGCGGGACTTTTGGGCCCATATGGTTGCAGTGGGTCTGCCTATATTGAAAACGGCTTGCTCTAAATAGGCTACCCTGGTCACAATCGTCTAAAACCCAACTCTGAAGTTAGATATAAACGAACATTTAGTACAAAATGTAGGCTATAATTATGACGGCCAAAACGTGAATGCATGGTGTAGGCCTGCTAAGAAAAGGCATAGAGATATAGGCCATTAATGTGATCCGCGCAGTCTACAAATAGCGTGTGGGTCAGAGTTTGCACACAAGCAACTTGAACCAGGCATAGTCTTTTTTGTCCTCTTTTTCTCTCACATTGCTGGAAGGCGCCCTTTTCTACGGGAACCCATGCCTTGTCAACGTCCCCAGCACGCAGCAGGCCGGCAATACCATCTGAAAGAGCGATGGGCGTTTCAGTGATTCTCCTCGCTGCAAGGTGCCATCCTCTCCAACCTTAGTCGACATGAAAAGAGAGCCATTTTATGATACTGATGCTAGACCTCCAACCCACTATAGCAGCGGAAACGCTGTTTTCCGTCCAAAAGAAACCAACTTTTATTTTTGGGGTCAGTTTGGGCCGGTTATATCGATACATCTTTATGAGTAGCCTGCTATCTTTAGGATATATAGGCCTACCCAAACTGACTAAATGGAAGTGAAATTAAGCGACTATTCTTATATGTATGAGCTTCCAAAACCAACGTCTGGTCCACAATGAATCCCAAACCTCCATAGCGTTTAAGATAACATGAGACGAGAAAGCAGATAACGTGCATGTAAATAATTAGTAGCAGAAAATTGCTGTGCTGTTCAACAAGAACCTAATTTGCGCGCTGCTGTTTCGGTAGTTATGCGTAAAACTGGAGAACAATGAGATGAATGGCGCGTCATGGGATGCGCCCTAGGCGGTTGACAACCCCCCAGATTTGTTTCCTCACTGGTTACTTAGGCCAATGTCTTAACATTGCCAATGTAGGAAAGGGACTGATATAGGCTATAGCTTCATTGACAATGTTAATACATAGCAGCTTGAGCTTTATCATGGATGTGGCACTACTGGGAACATGGGGTACCCCTGGGAAACAAATGCCAAGGTTACCCGATGCCAATTGTTTCAGCAACAGGTGACAGCCATGTTTGTATCTTTACCTGCAGTCGAAATAAAGAAGAAGAAAAAACAACAATAGAATATAAAATGGTCAAGTTATAGATATTAAAATAAACGTAATCCCCTGGCCAGTCCCAATGTTGCTTTTTCGAGCGAAGAACCTGGTGAGGTCCGCCACCATTTGAATGCATGTTCTAAACCTGTATCAAGCACCTGGTGGCACAGCTCTCTGTGCAACTTCATACACGGATTTATTGATATGCTTTTGGACTTTGGTACGGGATGACACACCCCTGTTTAATAATAGGCTAAATGAATAAAAACAATGTGCGACCTATAACTTCCCCCACCAGCCAAGTGGCTAATTTATATTCCAGCTTACTAACTAGGCGTACTGCAGATTCGAAACAATTGTCATTACATATGTAAGATGTTAATGTGAGACAGTTTTGTTTGCTACAGCGGGAAAATAATCCTGCAGCAAATGTGGAAAATCAAGTCTGAAATGTCAAAGTGGAAATGACTAACTTCAGAAGCCTTTTCAAATCTCAAATACACTACAAGTTTAAAATGTCCTGCATTGCAGCAACATTCTCTTGCAACAGGGTGATCAAATGAAGATCCTACATCTGTATAAAACACACTTTTAACCATGTCAGTGACAAGGATGAATACATCACTCCATGTGAGCAACCATGGAGAGGTTAGAAGAATGACTCCAAGTTCAAAAAGGGGGAGCGGTTAGGGCAAAGCATTTTTACGAATTTTGCAAAGCTTTTGTATTAAGATTTGCATTGGTGTTATCTATTCGAGTCTATTCAGTAGCCCTATGAAGCCAGCTAAGGTCATGGCTGCTTCAGAGACTGAAGCTAAATATTTAGATGATGAGGAATGGCCTACTTGGCTTGCAAGATGAGTTTAGGTGAATAAATGCATTGTTACTATTGCATTTTATTCTGTATTGTACAAATTGGTTACAGAATGACTTATTACTTTCGTAAAGAAATGTGTGTGTGAGTTTCCCATCCATTCACTTGCCCAGTCCACAACCAAATAAGACGACAAAAGGCTTATTTAGTTCTTTCGGTTCTTTGATTTTATTGATACAATTTTTTAAAAATCTGTACAATAGTAAAAACAGTATTTAGAAAATACAAATCTACACCGTGCAAATACTACACAAAGTATTTATCAGTTCAAATAAATCTCTATTCAACATACTACCAAGGACGCCAAACATTGTGCATGGTAACTGCATGGCTGTGTTGACCATTTGAGAGACACTTGTTTCTGTAGCATGAGCTGAGACTGTTATTTCGTTTAATCTTATTTGTGGATACGATGACTTGACTGGTCCCTGCGGAGAGTTTAGTAGGTTTGGATTCGGACACGCGCACCGTGGCGCTGTAAGGTTCGAGCGCCCTGATGCACCGGGCGAGGGGCACTGTGGTCGGTGCCTTGCTCACTTCGTGCCCAACTATCGAAGGAAGATGTCTTTGCATCGGGCAGCACACAACAGTTTCGGGCAGCACATGTTTTGCTACCGTGTCGCTGTCCGCGGTGCTGGAGTTCTGAGCCTGTCCTCCGGCGCAGTGCAGGCTGCTTGAAAGGTGCGTCAGCATGGTCAAACGACTGCTGCTCCCACTCGAGTTGTCTGCCAAGTATTGGTTCACGCCTGCTATACAGCTCCTGAAGCCAGCTTGGTATTCAGCATACTCGGAGTTCATGGAAAATCCTGTAGAAAATGGGAGGAACATTTTGAGTAAATATGGCACCATGCGTAAAACCCAGCCTGACGAAAATGTTACTTGACAGTAGATCGAATAATTGCTGGTAGAAGCTAATAGTGATAGGCCAGCCTATCGAGGCAAGGCCTAGAACGAGATAACAAATAGTTGTGATGGATAACGCACCATTCTGGATCTTCTGAAGATGTCTCAGATGCTTTACAGTTAGTTCCAAGATATCCGCTTTCTCGAGTTTGCGTTTTCGAATCTGAAAAGGAGCATACATTTAGCCACTAAGCACTAAAGCACGATTGGTTTGTATCAATTGACCTAATAGATTCGAAGTATTACTTACATTGCTGGTGTAATAATTCTCCAGCAGAGATTTTAACTGGTCCAAACATTTATTTATGCGCGCTCGTCTTTTCTTCTCCATCAATGGTTTGGATACCTTAAAAAAAGAAAGAATTAATGCATTAACAAACAATCCATCAGTTACTTTAAAATATTCGTTTTTGACATTCATTTGTTTGAAAGCTATTATTACTTGCCAATAAAGCATGCATGTAGGTAACATAGGTTACACACCTTTTTCCCGTTTATGATTTTGGTCTTGATTACACAATCGGATGTCGACACCATTCTGAAGGTAGTTTCTGGTTTGCTAACAGATGTTGTTGACCTACTGCCTGAACTGTTCCTGGCGCACGAGTGAAGGAATTCTGCCTCCGGAGCCGATTTATAACGTCCCCCACTTAACATCTCAATGCAACAAATGCCCTGTGGTTCGCGCGCGCCGAGATGAGCGCTGCTTTGACAGCCCCAAACAACCAATCAGCCAAGAGCTCTCAACGAATAATCTATTGAACGCGTATCAACTCCAAAGGCGGCATATCTTGGATCTCTAACAGCGTAAATATCTAATATCTAAATCTTAATATATTATTATAACGTTATGCTATTTGTGGAAAGAAGCACAGTCATTGCGAAAATTACATTGTCTCCAAAAAACAACTAGCAACTATCTATAGGCGTTTAACTATATCAACACATTTAATGAATTGATGAAATAAAGGTATATTATAGCCTACCATATCTGGAACATAGATTTTTTTTTTTTTTTTTTTTACATTTTAGGGAAAGTAGGTTTCAATGCTTGCCTTATTATTTTAGCTATTTTCATAGCCTTCAATTAGTGTGTGGTGAGCTAATGTCAATGTTCTGTCAACTAAATTATAAAAAATGACTACATGTTCATTGAAATTTGATGCAATTTCCATAGGCTAAATGTAAACCTATACCGACACGCCAAAAGACATATCAGTAGGCTTCAACATTCAACGTGTGAGGTGAGATTTTACAGAAAAGCGTAGAAAATCACCCCATAATGTGTTGATGTTAATTGTGTTTTGCTCGGTTTGGGGACTCATACCAGGTCTTGCTATTGATTCTTTTATATCGGAGTTTCACGCCAATGAGGTTAAAGGCAGTACCGTGGAAATTCTCTCCATGTCTCCACAACATTTCGATTTTCTGGTGATACAAGAATCTGAGACACCTGTTGCAAAAACCTATGGTCACACACTAAATCGTCTTGCGACCATAAAGCATATCTAGGCCTATCTCAACGATATCCACATTACATTATACAGAAGTGAATATGTGAATATGTGTTCCCTATGTTTTTGTTTTATTCAGAAATAATGCATTGCCACTTTTGTCTTCGCAGGCACCGAGGAGAATCGGTGGGCCGCCCCCTGTCTTGAGGCCCTTGCCTCCAGATTCTTCACACAGCGCCCTCAAAAGGCACAACCCTTGGGAAAGTCATGCCAGCTGAACCGCCTGAACTAGCCCACCTGCACTGCTTTGCGCATCACAGACATTGACAATATACGGAGACCTTCTGGAGAATCGGGGACTTTTCCTTGAAGTACAGCCAACCCTGAAGAAATATACATTATAGCCACAACATTAGACACTTTCTATCTTCAGCTTTTTTGTTCTTCTAAAAATCTAAACGTTTAAAATTCTTGTGACGTTAAATAAAGTGGCAGCGGAAGTATCGTGCAAGTAGGCCATATATTATGTAGCCTATAATTGTGGTGTAAATGATTGATAACAGCCGAAGTGAAAAATCGAATGTGAAACGGGACCATGCCATTTGTTGGACACGCGACATGCTCAATGGAGATTCTATAGACTACTTTCAAAGTTGCTTAAGTCCTCTCAAGTTTGATTCCAGACACAATGGATGTGTTCAGATGACAATAAGCGCGCGGGAACAAATGGCGGGGAAAGGGAGAGGGTTTGGGCATTAACATCTCAGTGTATTCAGTTCAGGGACAAGGCGCCCCTGAAAAGAAGGCAGTATATATGCCTACTGAGAGGCCATGGATCTTTTCTTCTGTCCGTTTTGTGTCCACAAAAAGTGGGCCGTATCAAAGATTTCTCTCACTTTCAAACACAAAACCACATTGTCCCGTAAGTCTTTGAAAGGGAGTTGTTAAAGAGAGTTGAGAAAGGCAGTGGATTAAAGATAGGCCTTGCTAGGCTTGTGCCAGGGAATATTTCCTGGACAGTTTTTTCAGGAAAAGTATGTTTTATTAGAACAGTAGCCTAATAGCCTAATAAGGCCTACGCATAGGCCTATATACTTTCCACAGTGGTATAATTTTCATGAACTTACTCAAAAAAAGTTAAGTAATCTTAATTGTAGTGTTTAAAATGCAATGTAGCCCGCAGTTGGCCTGTATAATAGCTTGCATAATGAATAGGTTACACATGGACAATGCACAAATATTAATGAGCCTCGCAGACTAATTTGTATGTTTAATTACTCCAATCGAACATGCAATAAGCCGAAAATAACGAATGGATAACAACAACCTATAAGCCTATGTTGTATTAATCATTGAACTCAATATTTACTGATATTCGATATTTACTGTTTCGAATCAAGGTGATTACATATCATGGTCAAAATAAAAAAATATAGCCTATATTTATAAAGCTATGCCTATGCCTACAAATTGTACCTTAAAGGCCATATTACAGTGCATTCGGAAAGTATTCAGACCCCTTGACTTTTTCCTAATTTTGTTACGTTACAGCCTTATTCCAAAATGTATTACATTTTTGTTTCCCTCAATCTACACACAATACCCCATAATGACAAAGTGAAAACAGATTTTAAGAAATTGTAACAAATGTATTAAAACAATTAAAACAGAAATAGCTTATTTACATAAGTATTGAGAACCTTTGCTATGAGACTCGAAATTGAGCTCAGGTGCATCCTGTTTACATTGATCATCCTTGAGATGTTTCTACAACTTGATTTGAGTCCACCTGTGGTAAATTAAATTGATTGGACATGATTTGGAAAGGCACACACATGTCTATATAAGGTCCCACAGTTGACAGTACATGTCAGAGGAAAAACCAAGCCATGAGGTCGAAGGAATTGTCCGTAGAGCTCCGAGACAGGACTGCGTCGAGGCACAGATCTGGAAAGGATGCCCAAACATTTCTGCAGCATTGAAGGTCCCCAAGAACACAGTGGACTCCATCATTCTCAAATGGAATACGTTTGGAATCACCACGACTCTTCCTAGAGCTGGCCACCTGACCAAACTGAGGAATCGGGGAGAAGAGCCTTGGTAAGCGAGGTGACCAAGAACCCGATGGACAGTGCTCCAGAGTTTCTCTGTGGCAATGGGAGAACCTTCCAGAAGGACAACCATCTCTGCAGCAGTCCACTAATCAGGCCTTTATGGTAGAGTTGCCAAACAGAAGCCACTCCTCAGTAAAAGGCTCATGACAGGAGTTGGAGTTTGCCAAAAGGCACTGAAATGACTCTAAGACCATGGAAAACAAAGATTCCCTGGTCTGATGAACCCAAGATTGAACTCTTTGGCATGAATGCCAAGCATCACATCTGGAGGAAACCTGGCACCATCCCTACGGTGAAGCAAGGTGGTGGCAGCATCATGTTGTGGGGATGTTTTCAGTGGAAGGGACTGGGAGACTAGTCAGGATCAAGGGAAAGATGAACAGAGAAAAGTACAGAGAGATCCTGCTCCAGAGCTCTCAGGACCTCAGACTGGGGCAAATGTTTACCTTCCAACAGGACAACGACCCTAAGCACACAGCCAAGACAACGCAGGAGTGGCTTCTGGACAAGTCTCTGAATGTCCTTGAGTGGCCCAGCCAGAGCCCGGATTTGAACCCGATTGAACATCTTTGGTGAGACCTGAAAATAGCTGTGCAGCGATAGATCTTGAGAGGGTCTGCAGAGAAGAAGGTGAGAAACTCCCCAAATACAGGTGTGCCAAACTTGTAGCGTCATACGAGGCCCTAATCGCTGCTAAAGGTGCTTCAACAAAGTACTGAATAAAGGGTCTGAATACTTATGTAAATGTGGTATTTCAGTATTTCTATTTTTCATACATTTGCAAAAATGTCTAAAAACCTGTTTTTGCTTTGTCATAATAGTGTGTGTAGATTGGTGAGAAGAAAATCACTGTTTAATCCATTCCAGAATGAGGCTGTACAAAATGTGAAAAAAGTCAAGGGGTCTGAATACTTTCCGGATGTACTGTATGCTGTTCAAATTGCGTAAAATGTGCCGAAAAATTGGTGCCGCAATGTTTTCAAGTGATAATGCAACGTTTAATCAGTATGAAATCTGACCGCTCTGCTTTGGTGTATGAAGGCTGGTTCTCATCCTTTGTTCTGGTCTCTGCATTATGTCGTCGCTTTCACGCTCTGAGTTAACATGCACCGTGTAAAACCTGATTTCAGCATGGCAACTTGGCAACATGGCAAACTTTGTTCTTTTTTGTTGTTGTTGCAAGCGCACACTGGAATGATTTCACGTTAATTACGCGGTGTGTTATATCAGTTATCACTGGTTATAGGCGAGTTCAGAATATGGAGGCTACTCAGAATATAATATAATTAATATAATGTTAAACGAATTGAATGATTTACAATTCACAAAAGTTCGAGATTTTTTTTCCTGCATGGGCTTTAAAAATGTCTTTAACTGGGTTATACCGTCACTCCCTTTCTTGCAGCTCTCAAAAGAATTGGTTACCTCTCCATGATAATAGCTCAACGAGCGACTTGTGTCCAAAATGGGCATGATAATGACGTACCATTAAATAACAAGTTAAGTGTATGTTTATAAAAGGAACTCAGACTTTTTCCCTCCACTTTCACTTTTCTCCCTCGAGTAACTCATTAACCACGACAGTCTATTGTCATGTATGCCTGCCAGGGGGACCTGACAAAGAGTGCTGTAATAATTGGAGTATTCGAGAACTTGTTAACAACAATTAGTGAAGCAATTATACAATTACCTGCAATAAACGGTTTTTCTCCAGAGGAAAACTCGCCACCATTTGCAAGAGAATGGCTATACATTACACAGCAAAGTTCAGGTAAATCGAATGGAGATGACTTTTGGCAAAGTAGACATGTATAGCGTGAATTGCCACATGCATATTCCAGCATGGTATTAGGCTCAGCCATCGGATCATATACATGTTGGCTTTTAAAATGCTTCACAATGCATCTAATAACCTACACTCTTAAAAGAAAAGTTATATATAGAACCAAAAAGGGTTAAATCGCTTGCTTCATATTGGCACCCCTAAAAGTTCAATATAGAACCCTAATGAACCCCCTTTAAAAAAAAATGAACATATGGGTTCTATTTAGAATATTTAGGGCTGCCATATATGAAGCAAGCTATATAACCATTTTAGAACCCTTTTTTTCTGAGTGTAGCCTACAATAAATTGCCAAAATTAAGTTGCCAAACATAAAGCTTTTGGGCAAGAAAAAAACGATAGACTTATTTAAAGATGTGAAGGCAATTTCACACATAGAAACTGCAACGGGTCTCTGAGAGCGAAGCAAATCGAGGAACCGCCTCTTAACTATTCAGGGATCTGACGCAAACTGGAGGATGCAAACCCTTTATTATGGGCCTACACTTGGGGAGTTCGAAACGAAATCACTCAGGTGCTGACGCTGGTGAACTGTTTATATCGAATCATCTACATCCTTCGAAATTGCGGAAGGGGGATAAATAAAAGCCACGCGACGGGCCTGTTGGCGAAGCTCTGATCAAACATCAAATATCATGAATTTCTATAGACTGGTCTCCAGGTTATTTAAGGGTCTTTACTTTGGTTAAGGCGCACAATAGGTTGTGTTTGGCTATTTGCACCGGGGTTACCGTCTGAATAGAACAGAGGTCCACATTAACATCGCTTAGGGTTTTCTCAAGGGCCGAAATGAACTCGTGGAAAGTAACTTTATAACTTGCAGAGGATGAACCCTTTGTCAAGCGCTCCACTGAAAGACACAAGCACCTAACAAAAGAGAGACGTCATTGTTAAACACTATGGCTCATGGGTATTGATGCGCCTTGAATTGCTAAACATCTGCCATTTACTTTGCAACCACTTCAACCGATTTGAATACGAATAAAGTGTCTGTGCTTCTTAGTAGTCTGCACTATCTTTGCCCGTGCGTAAAACAACAGAGTGGCCAAGCGTATGAGCGGATTAGAAATCGAAACTTTTTAGCTAGGCCTAAACATATGGCTCCCCTATGGCATCGAAAAAGAACTAACTGCTAAAAAATGTTTTATTGGAAACTGACTGAGAAAAGAAGGATATGATCCACAAGTCAAATAATAGGAATCCTTGATATCAGGCCTGGTTGTCAAAACGTTCTTCGTTTGTTATTTATCTGCTCACAAAAAAGAGACACTAAACGTTACTTGCGCTACTAGTTAAGCCTGCATGAGACTATTCAATGAATATGAATCCAGTTTCACTCTTTCTTTTTAAACCTAAAATTATAACTTTCTTTCTGTAAAAAAAAATAATTGTGTGTCATTACGCAGTTGGTCCATCAATAGGCCTGCGCTTAATGACCAACATAGAGAGATAGGGAGAGCGAGAAAGTATCACTAGCAACAAACAACTGTATGTATGTATATTAGGCCTAGTCAATCTTAAATTCTAATAATGTTGTAGCCTACTCACTTTGTTAATAATCAAACCAAATTGCGCTTCAATGTATTACCGACGGAGTTTATGATAGAGTTCTCGACTCAATCAAAAAGGCATAGGCTATATTCTGTAGTCTACTGCTATATTCTGTAGTTACCCATTTGTTTTTCTTTAATGACTAGTTATATGAGAAACAAGGGGTTGTGGCATACGATGTGGCATGTAAAAAGCATAAGAAACAGACAACTCTGACAACGCATTTGTCTACTTGCGCACGACAGTTATTCCAAACACAATAGACCAACTGTATAGTTATAATTTCTTACTGAAATCGAGTCTAAGTCTATATAAGCATTTAAGAAATAGCCCGGCTACACAGCTGGTGGGTGAATCAAAGAAAGACGTTCTTGTGACCCGTTTTCTGCAGCAGGTTTTCCCAGGGTTCGTCCTTTATATGGCAAAAGTGGAAAATCGGAGTGTACAACTGAAAAGCCAGGGGGCGTTCCTCCAATTTTCCTCGCTCCATATTTTGCAGGGCAGAGAAATATGCATTCTCTCCCTCACTATCAGCAAGTAACATGGTTGCTGATGCCGTTAGTAGACAGCCAAATAAACCATTGGATAGGCTATACCAGATCTAAATGCATGACATTTTTACATGCAATATTTTGTAATATTAGCTAAATGTTTCCAATAGCCATTAGCCAATTCATTGAGATAATAGTTATATTTTTATTATCATCAACTTTTTCCATAGAGAAAAGTCCTGCTTTTTTAACAAACGTGTATATGCTAAAATGGATATGCACGCTGTTTGAAATATCAAAATAATATAATTTAATCGACGTGTGTGGCGTGTATCGTGCATCTACCCTAAAATTGGTATGAAATCGTCAATTTGTTGGTGTCAGCGTTCAGCTGGCTAGGCGCGCCATATGCCATGCTTAGTGGCACTATTTACCGATTCGTTCCTACTTTCACGGTCCATCCTCCTCTTCTTCTTGCCAGAGAATTGAATGACAACAACAAAATAGCAATTTACCCTCTGAAATGGTCCCATACCCCCCAAGGTACGAGTCCTTTCCGTTTCCATCAGGGGCATTATCCTTACTTTTTTTTTTACAGCACAAAAATTTAAGAGCTAAATATGTGAGAATGTGTGTGTGTGTGTGTGTGTGCAAAAGTCTGTCAAAGGTTACAATTCAGATTAAAATAACAAATATAGGCTAAAGTTTAATTCGTCTGTGAGACTTTAATTCGGCTGTAGAACATATCATCCTCTTTCTACGATTCTGAATATTGCAAAAGTAGGTACAAAACTGTTGTAGCATCCTTGGTAGAATATACACTATATATACCAAAGTATGTGGATGCACCTTCAAATGAGTGGTTTCGGGCTATTTAAGCAACACCACGTTGCTGACAGGTGTATAAAATCGAGCACATAGCCATGCAATCTCCATAGACAAACATTGGCAGTAGAATGGCCTTACTGAAGAGCTCAGTGACTTTCAAAGTGGCACCATCATGGGATGCCTCCTTTCCAACATGTCAGTTTGTCAATTCTCTGCCCTGCTAGAGCTACCCCAGTCAACTGTAAGTGTTATTATTGTGAAGTGGAAACATCTAGGAGCAACAATGGCTCTGCCGCAAAGTGATAGGCCACACAAGCTCATAGAACAGGACCGATGAGTGCTGACGTGCTTAGCACTACTGAGTTCCAAACTGCCTCTGGAAGCAACGTCAGCACAAGAACTGTTAGTTGGGGAGCTTCATGAAATGGGTTTCCATCGCCAAGCAGTCGCACACAAGCTTAAGATCACCATACACAATGCCAAGTGTCAGCTGGAGTGATTTAAAGTTCGCCACACATTCTCTGGAGTGATGAATCGCGCTTCACCATCTGGCAATAGGGCGGACGAATCTGGGTTTGGAAGATGCCAGGAGAACGCTACCTGCTCGAATGCATAGTGTCAACTGTAAAGTTTGGTGGAGGAGGAATAACGGTCTGGGGCTGTTTTTCATGGTTCGGACGAGGCCCCTTAGTTCCAGTGAAGATAAATCTTAATGCTACAGCATACAATGACATTCCAGTCAATTCTGTACTTCCAAGTTTGTGGCAACAGTTTGGGGAAGGCCCTTCCTGTTTCAGAATGACAATGCCCACGTGCACAAAGCGAGGTCCACACAGAAATAGTTTGTTGAGATCAGTGTGGAAGAACTTGACTGGCTTGCACAAAGCCCTGACCTCAACAAACACCTTTGGGATGAATTGGAACACCGACTGTTAGCCAGGCCTAATCTCCCGACATCAGTGCCCAACCTCACTAATGCTTGTGGCTGAATGTAAGAAAGTCTCCGCAGCAGTGTTCCAACATTTAGTGGAAAGCCTTCCCAGAAGAGTGGAGGCTATTATAGCAGCAAAGGGGGGACCAACTCCATATTAATGCCTATGATTTTAGAAGGAGATGTTGGACAAGCAGGTGTCCACATACTTTTGGTAATGTAGTGTAATTGACCAATTACAATAATGTGCAAAAAACACAAAATTAAATACTGAGTTTTCTAAAAAAAATATTAAACTATTATTTTACCAGGTAAGTTGACTGATAACACATTCTCATTTACAGCAACGACCTGGGGAATAGTTACAGGGGAGAGAAGGGGGGATGAATGAGCCAATTGTAATTTTAACTTAGTGCGTTAATATAAATTAGTGATCTAAAACAATAGTTCTAGAAGTTTAAACAAAAAAAAAAAAAACATTTTACCCATGAAAGGAGCTAGGGTCAGAAGACTGCTGCCAGATGTCTTTGGGAGTGACTGGAGGATACAGAAGAGCACAGGCCCACCCATTTTATTTAGTGTCAAGGTCTACTGGCACCACCCTCTGGTAAAATGATGTATAAACTTTACACATCAAAAGTGTGATTGGCTGCGTTTAAACAGGAAGCCAAATTCGGATATTTTTCCAGGATAAAATAGGATAAAAAGCACACAAGGAGAACATAAGGAGTACATTTACTTCAAACTTTTGCAGCATAATGACAAATTGCTTTGATATGCCTAAAACTCATGACATCTGTTTAACGAAGCGAGAAGGATCGGAGGACCAAAACGCAACGTGGTAAGTGTCCATATTGATTTATTTAAAAAGCACAACTGAACACTGGAACAAAATAATAAACGTGAAGAAACGAAACAGTCCTGTGTGGCGACAAACACTGACATGGAAGACAAACACCCACAACTGAAACCCAGGCTACCTAAGTATGATTCTCAATCAGGGACAGCAATTGACAGCTGCCTCTGATTGAGAACCATACTAGGCCGAACTCAAAAACCAACATAGAAAAACAAACAGACTGCCCACCCCAACTCACGCCCTGACCATACTAAAACAAAGACAAAAACAAAGCAACTAATGTCAGAACGTGACAATCTGTTCTAAATTTATGCAATATGTGAGTCTACTTAATCCAAATACTTACATAAAAGGTATTATAGATATAAATCATACCAGCATAAATACAGTGCCTTCAGAAATGATCCATGCCCCTTGACTTATTCCACATTTTGTTTTGTTACAGCCTGAATTCTAAATTGATTAAAATCTTTTTTATTTTCACCCATCTACACACAATACCACATAATGACAAAGTGAAAACATGTTTATAGAAGTTTTTGCTAATCAAAATTAAAAACAAAAATATTTAATTTACATAATGAGGTCACAGCCCTGAGTCAATGCATGTTAGAATCACCTTTGGTAGCGATTACAGCTGTGAGCCTTTCTGGGTAAGTCTTAAGAGCTTTGCACACCTGGATTGTACAATATTTGTACATTATTCTTTAAAAAGTCTTCAAGCTCTGTCAAGTTGGTTGTTGATTCTAGCTAGACAGCCCTTTTCAAGACTTGCCATACATTTTCAAGCCTATTTAAGTCGAAACTGTAACTAGGCCATTCAGAAACATTCAACGTCATCTTGGTAAGCAACTCCGGTGTATATTTGGCCTTGTGTTTTAGGTTGTCCTGCTGAAAGGAGAATTTGTCTCCCAGTGTCTGTTGGAAAGCAGACCATGTTTCCCTCTAGAATTTCGCCTGTGCTTAGCTTTATTCTGTTTCTTTTCATACTAAAATAACTCCCTAGTTATTGCCGATGACAACCATACCCATAACATGATGCAGCCACCAACATGCTTGAAAATATGAAGAGTAGTACTCAGTGATGTGTTGGATTTGCTCCAAACATAACACTTTGTATTCAGGATATAAAGTTAATTTCTTTGCCACATTTTTTGCAGTTTTACTTTAGTGCCTTGTTGCAAACAGGATGCATGTTTTGGAATATTTTGTATTGTGTACCGGCTTCTTTCTTTCACTGTCAATTAGGTGAGTATTGTGGAGAAACTACAATGTTGTTGATCCATCCTCAGTTTTCTCCTATCACAGCCATTAAACCCTGTAACTGTTTTATAGTCACCACTGGCTTCACGGTGAAATCCCTGAGCAGTTTCCTTCCTCTCCGGCAACTGAGTTAGGAAGGACGCCTGTATCTTTGTAGTGACTGAATGTATTGATACCACAGGAGGTTCGTGGCACCTTAATAGGTGGAATGTTATCAAATACATCAATCACATGGTTTCCATGTGTTAAATGCCATTCCATGTACTCCGTTCCAGCTATTATTATGAGCTGTCCTCCCCTCAGCAGCCTCCATGATTGATATGTCATCCAAAGTGTACAGAGATGAAGTAGTCATGCAAAAATCATGTTAAATTCCATGCAACTTATTACGTGACTTGTTAAACAACTTTTTACTCCTGAAATTATTTAGACTTGTCATAACAAAGGGCTTGAATACTTATTGATTCAAGACATTTCAGCGTTTCATTTTTTTATTAATTAGTAAACATTTTTACAAACCATTCCAATTTGACATTATGGGGTATTGTGTGTAGGCCAGCGACCCAAAATCTCAATTTAATCCATTATAGATTCAGGCTGTAAGACAACAAAATGTTGAAAAAGTCAAGGGGTAAGATTAATCAATACTAGTAAACAATTCTAGCAAGAAAAGCATTTCCTTGATTCAGTAAAACAGTTGAAATGAACTATTTTCAACTACTTACTACTGATGTTTTGAGTATAACGTTGGATGATCCCTTGGAAATGCTGTTGTGTATTTTTCTGCGGCTGAAAGATAATGATGTAGCACTTCGGGAGAAAGTAGCAGAAGAGGATGCTGTATGAACTGGAAAGCACTGACATTGCATTGAATAACTGTAAATATTTACCATGGTATAATATGCTTGCTGTACAGAAAGTGATCCATGTAAGTATAAGGAAAAGCAGGTACAAGGTGATTGCTTTGGACTCATTGTAGTTTTTGGGCAGGTCTTTCCCCATGTATGAGAAAATAAAGCAAAGACTTACCAAGACTATAGTCAATAACAAGAACATGATCACTGTTCTTCTCATGGCACACTTTAGTATTATTTGATCTCTGTATGATGTCATGTCATTGACTGGTGTGGGAGGGCTGGCAGTGAACACTGTTGTAAGCAACAACAGCTGAAGAACAAAGACTATGGCTATGAGCCACCACTGTCCATTGTGCTTCACCCACCAGCTGTGAATCTTAGGGAACTTGGTGGCCATTTTGAAAATGCACACTATTTGAAAGGAGCGCACAGCGAAACAGCCTAAACAGACAGTGTAGAACAACAAAAATAGAAAATACCTCAACACACAATTGGTCACTGTTGGTTTCCCAAAGAAAAAGAACACACTGATACTGCTTGCACTCAAGCAGCCCAGAAGAAGGAAACACATTGGCCCACCGGCAGACTTAACAACCGGCTTGTCATAGTTCAGTGCAAAAAGAATGACAATGGCTAGTGTTAGCGCTAACAGGACGCCTGTGGAAAACATGAGTGTGATGGCGATAGGGTCTGTGAAAAGTATATACTCCACTGAACGCTGTGTGCAAAAGGTGCTTCCTGGTTTGGACCACTCTGTCTTCCTACAGTCGATGCAGCTGTATGGGTCGTCTGTTTGGCAAGAAGACGATAGTCAATGATGAGCCAGGCACCATGCATGCATTATATCATCTCCAGTGGAAGAGCTCATGAGGACAGAATTAGTAGGTCTATGGTAACATTTGGACCAGGTGTGAAGTGTGTTTTCTAGTAGGAAGCAAAACACCAAAAACAAGCTGAAACAAAAATCTACATAAATAATGTCACATTCCTTTTCTTCTTACTTTAACCCCCACGAGTGTCAATGGACACCATCATCCAATAAGATTTCTCTCTTTATCCCTGGACCTCTTACCTGTGTAGTTGACATAAGTCATACCAGGGCAGACGTTACACTGGAAACAACATTGATGGAGTCCATCTATCTTCTTTGCAAATCCTTCGGAACATTCAGGGGAACAGCGTGCGACAGGCACCTTCAGAAAGACCAAAGGTTGCGATTAAGTGGACTTTGTCATACATGTAAAATGGAAAAATATGATTCATTAATGATTTATGATTTATTAAAACCAGAAAAAATGACTTACTTGGTCAGCATACCAGTGAATTTGAGTGTTGTTGATAGAGAAGGGAACGTCAAGTGTTGGATCAGTTTCATAAGAGCCAACTTTCTCGGCCTGGCCACTCTGGTTCCAGAAAACAATAGCATAAGAAGTAGATGTCGGGTCTCCATTGCTGTCAAACTCAATATGCCGGTTCAATATTGTGAAATTTGACCTCTTTAATTCTCGGAGAAGCTGAAATCAGACAAGAATGTAGTGTTGCAAGAGCATTTGTGGTGTGTAAACACTATAACAATGTTATAGGGATTATTCACTATTGATTCACACTTTCAAAGGTTCACAAAGGTGTGGACATTTAAAGGTAGACTTAGCAATGACAACATCAGACACGTTGGGGTACGAATTTTGATTACTGACGTCAACAAAATCTGGCACAATTGGCTTTTCCAAATGTGGCAATATGGGCAGGCCACAAATTAGAGCAAACAGATAATGGCTGTCCTGGCAGGTTCAAATGTTGCTTCTATTGATGCTGTTGTCTGTAAGCGGGAAGTTGCCCTACAGTGTTTGATGATGTCACATGCTAAATCTACCTTTAAAGGCACACTCCAGCCTCCCCATAACCTAATTTATCACAAGTGTAGCCTAGATGCATCCTTTCAATTGATGTATTCTTCAATATTGTAACGCCATTTCTCTTCAAACAAAAGTATGTGGACACCCTTTCAAATGAGTGGATTCAGATATTTCAGCCACTCCCCGTGTATAAAATCGAGCACACAGCCATGCAATCGCCATAGACAAACATTGGCAGTAGAATGGCCCGTACTGAAGAGCTCAGTGACTTACAACGTGGCACCATCACAAGATGCCTCCTTTCCAACAAGTCAGTTCGTAACACTTTCTGCCCTGATAGACCTGCCCCAGTCAACTGTAAAGTGCTATTATTGTGATGCAGAAACGTCTAGGAGCAACAACAGCTCAGCCGCGAAGTGGTAGGCCACACAAGCTCACAGAACGGGACCACCGAGTGCTGAAGTGCATAGCTTGTCTGTCCTTGGTTGCAACACTTACTACCGAGTCCCAAACTGCCTCTGGAAGCAATGTCAGCATAAGAACTGTCCTTCGGGAGCTTCATGAAATGGGTTTTGATGGACGAGCAGCCGCACACAAGCCTAAGATCACCATTCGCAATGCCAAGCATCGGCTGGAGTGGTTTAAAGCTCACCGTCACTGCACTCTGGAGCAGTGGAATGTGTTCTCTGGAGTAATGAATCACACTTCAAAATCTGTCAGTCCGACGGACAAATCTGGGTTTGGTGGATGCCAGGAGAACGCTACCTGCCCTAATGTATAGTGCCAACTGCAAAGTTTGGTGGAGGAGGAATAATGGTCTGGGTCTGTTTTTCATGGTTCAGGCTAGGCCCTTTAGAACCAGTGAAAGAAAATCTCTAAAGCAAACAATGACATTCTAGACAATTTGTACTTCCAACGTTGTGGCAACAGTTTGTGGAAGGCCCTTTCCTGTTTCAGCATAATTCCCCTGTGCAAAAAGCGAGGTCCATACAGAAATGGTTTGTAACGAGATCGTGTGGAGGGACGACTGGCCTGCACAGAGCCCTGACCTCATCAAACACCTTTGGGATGAATTGGAGCGCCGACTGCGAGCCAGGCATAATCACCCAACACCAGTGCCCAACATCACTAATGCCCTTGTGGCTGAATGTAAGGAAGTGCCCGCAGCAATGTTCCAACATCTAGTGGAAAGCCTTCCCAGAAGAGTGGAGGCTGTTATAGCAGCAAAGAGGGGACCAACTCCATATTAATGCCAATGATTTTGGAATGTTCGACGAGCAGGTGTCCACATACCTTTGGCCATGTAGTGTATATGCAAAGTTTCAAATGCTTACCATAAATGGATACACAGTTACATTGTCACTGCATCCCTTAATGTCACATAGTAACAAATTATGTAACGCGTGGGCCATAGCATAAATGGCAGAGTAAGTTGCGAAAGAATATGATGGGTTTTCACCGATGATCTCTTCTGGGCTCACATCACTACAGAGGTCACAAGCTTGATTGCATGTTTGTCTGGATGGCGTTTGTTCACAGGTTGAAGGCCTATTATTCCTTTGTGTTTGGGACAAATAGACAAAATCCTTAAACCCAGGTAATGGCATCACTGTCTCTGTTATTCCAATGATAGTGCCAATCGCCTTGATTCCACTCAATCTGGGGAGGTTCTTGTTCAAGGACCAACTGTCGCCTGCAATCCACACTTTGCTGTGTATGTTGTGCTTGATTGCTGATTTAATGAACGCAACAGCGCTGCTCTGCCCGGCAAAAACTATAATGACCTCTATGCTAAGACCCTCTAACTGTTGAAGTATTTCATAGTGATCAGACATTTCGTTGAGCTCTTTTGCATAAGCCAAGCAGATCTTCGTGTCTTTCAGCTTGCTTTTGAACAGCTGGAGGCCATTTTGGCTGTTCTCATCGCCGCTGCTGACAAATGCAACCCAGTTCCAATTAAAGTGCTGTATAATCAGAATGATCAGATGTATTAAGTCTTTGTTACTAGCTGTGGTTCGCAGGAATGAGGGATATTTCCACTTGTCACTTAAAACAGAACTGGAGGACCCATAATTTACCTGTGAAGAAAAAGATGTCCATTTTAGACATACATAGACAAGAATAACCCAAATAGGGTGGTGACCTACCCAAACCTCCTAGTAGAGAGCTACTAGGAGTGCAGAATTTTATTTCAGCCATGCTCTTAACACGCCTGATTCAGTTAATCAAGCTCCTGATGTTAGAGAAGGGCTGGAATAAATACCTGCACACCCAGTAGCTCTCTGGGTGTACCCCAGCCTTAATACACTTTTTTTTAAAGTGATCAAAATGACCTAAAGTAAGTATGAATTACCATGGGAATTAGATTCATCGCAAACATGGGAGCAACAGTCATAGACTCCATGCTTCTAAATGGACCGGCCACAGCTATGACTTTGGACAGATACTCGTTGACGCACCTCAGAACTTGAATTGATCCATTTCTGGAGATCATATTTAAGATTGCCTGAAAGTTGAATTTGTCTGAGCAGTGGTCGAATATCTCATAACCGAGCGATACATTGGGCAGGATGAGGCTGGAGTTATTGATCTCTTGTACAGCGAACCTCATCACCTGAAACATCCGATAACTTGACAAGGTAAACGACTGTCTGTGGAAAGAGGAACAGGGTGTACACACAGCAAATTAGTAGATTTTTCCTGGTGTGACTACTGGCATATGCAATTTGAAGTGTTTAATCACTTCACATACTGCGGTTTGTTTCACCTAATTTGTCAATTTACTTTGTTAAAGGGGAAGTTTAGTATTTTACAACTTAAAGGAAAGATTCACCCATTTGTAATGTTATATATTGTTTTGTGCATGTCTGAGTGATGTTCTATCAATTCCCAGGGTCATTTCATGTTTTCATGTGTATCTGAGCTATTGCTTTTCAAGGTATAAATACAGCCGGTATGACGAGTTTTGCATCACAACAGCCATTACAAACTTTAGCTAACTTTAGCCAACAGTTAAAAACAGTGGGAGTGATTGGGGCACGAGGCACATAGGGCAAGAATGTAATCAACTCAAGTATTTGGTTTAAGATTACTTTAAAATGTGATTTGGCCCTTCTTTTATCATGTGCCACATGCCCCAGTCACTTGCCACATGCCCCAGTCATTGATTTTTAGCTGGCATTAGTTAAAGTTAGCTTGTTTGTGGTGGCTGTTTAAAGAAAACCATACCACGGATTACAGTTTATCCTGACCAATAGACTACTTTACAACATGAAGTTGTAAAAAACTCAACATTCCCTTTAAAGTGTCAATCTGCGATTGGTGCATCCAAAGTTTTACTTTTAAATTAATGATATATACACATTCATTCTTATATTCTTATAATTGACTTCATGAGCTTAGCTCAACAATCGTATAGTGATGGGTTGTGCACAAACTAACTGATCTTTTTGAATGGCTCTTTTGGGTGAACGTCGGGAACTGAATCACATCTGTAAAAAAGCCGTTAATTTGTTTCCCTGATTTGCATTCTACTACCGCTTTCTGATCTCCAGATAACGATTATCTGTAGATAAGTTATAAAAACATTCTCTGAAGATTGTAATTCCTCACTGCAGGAACAATACATAGTGAGGGGAGAGACATTTTCTGGTCCACCACACATTTTTGCAGTGCGTTCATTGAATTTTTTTTTTCTTTCGTTGCAGGCCACAATAATTTGTTCAGGTAAAAGAAAACTAATTTCACGATCTCACATAATGGCAGGCAAAGAGGGGTTAGGAGTAACTGATTGCATGTAATCAATTGCATGTAATCTGATTACAAAAAAACGAACCAGTTACGTCACCAGCAAAAATATTGTAATCAGATTACGGATACCTTGAACAACTAGGATTACTTCTTGGATTACTTTTCAATTCAGAAAGGATGTTTGTGGGAAGAAATACATGGACACCTTTCTGTTTTCTCAATGATATTCCATTCAGAATTTAAAAAATATGCAAGTTTAACTTTGTTCCACCTGAGCGAGTCTGATCACAAGTCGGAGACCACTATTATGACACATCAAATGCGTTTGCTGGATCCTTTTTGTCTTCTAATGCCTCAAGGGGAAAGTAATCCAAAAAGTAAAGGAAAGTTACATTACTGATTACAATTTTGTACAGGTAACTAGTAACGGTAACAGATTACATTTAAAGAAAGTAACCTACCCAACCCTGCAGGCAGGTTTGTAGGCTTTATATAAGAGATTAGCAATTTTTACATTGTTTTAGGTAAATTTTTAAGCGCTAATGAGCGAAGAGCTGTTTGGGAGCCAAATTAATGTCTCTCTTAGCTGAACGAATCCAAATGTGCCGGTTTACTGAAAAGACTTGGAATGCTCATCACTACGTCGTACCCCATCAGAACCCAACATACACATTTTTTTTACCCCAAAGTTAGTAAACAATGTAATTGTAGATACACTGTATAGTCTCAAAAAACATTTGAAACTATAATTTTGATCTCATGGAGGGTCAGTCCACGCCTCCATAGTATATACTGTACATTTGAAAGTGGTTACATTTCTCCAGACCCATCCCTCAGCTATTTACCAAAACAGAGGTGGGGTGCCCGCTTTGTTATTGCTGCAGATTGCTCCTTTAAGTGAGGTTAAACATTTGGTATAATACATTTACAGTACTATAACATTTCAAGTTACTTACATGGATTGAACTCAGGTGTCTCCAACTCAGTTTCTGGAGAGGTACTGGGTATGCAGGCTTTTATTTCAACCCAAAACTAGAACAAGTTGACAATCAACTTGGTCTTCAGTACGAACATTGCTTAATTACATTGGTTGTGTTAATATTGGGCTGGAAGAAAAACTGCACGCCCAGTGGCTCTCCAGGACCAGAGATACGATTTCCCTGATGGTTGAAAGGTATGTTGAATGGTGTGCTACAGCACTCACCGAGAGCAATCCACAATCACCGGTCGGTTGTAAACAACCGAGCTGTTGCGATGATGAATGTCGAAAAGGCCTCCCAGTATGTATTCTCCATCTAGTTTAAACTCAGAGGCTGAGCAAGAATATGATTCAGGTAAGGCATGCTGAAAAGACCCCAGCATTACCAGCAAGGCCAGGAGATGTTTCATCGTTGCCTTCACATGTAGTCAGTCTGAGAAGACAAGAGGGGCTGTGCCTACACCAAATGCTCAGGTACTGGTGAAGATGGCTCCCCCACTTTGCATAGGGATGCTTTACATGCAATGATTTATATGCACCATTACATCAGGCAGGAGTTCCTCAGTCAGACTGGAAGCAAATGTGCAGCACTGAACAGGAAATCCATGACCCGAAGTGAACTAGAAATGTGCATTGAATTGCTGGTACTGGTTTAAAGGATGAATGGTGTGGTAAAGGAGTTGGCACCGAGAGCATTGATTGATTTCACTGTCCAACCCTACCCAGGTGGGTCAAATGTACCATGACTAGCTCCATCCTTTCTGCAAATGTAACATTTGCGCAATGATTAATGGACTTGTTTTCCAAACACAAGATGTGTCAGTGAATAGATACACAATATACCTCATACAGTAATACACATGTATCAATGTAATAGTTATTTCTAAAAAGCAAATATGGATGAACGTTGACAAAATGTCAGCGGTCCCAAAGCATGAAGCAGAAACAGCCACCTCATTAGAAGGGACACAGTTTCTTTAATAGCAATTGGAGTGAAAAAAATACACTTAAAGTTATTAAAATCAAGTTTTGTTTATAATTGCAGCACAAGAAAAAACAAGAACATGCAATCTCTTTCTTGAGAAAGTGTTTATAAATCTAGAATCCAATTTTACCAGGTTTTGTTTTCATTCATTTTTTTTTATATGGCATATGATAAATTGAACACTTGGAAATAGTAGCCTTATAATGTCCGAAGAAAAAATAACGTTCAAAATAATCTCTAAACAAATGTTATCTTTGCCATATATATAAATCCACAAGACAACTCTTGGAAACATGATGTACTTTGACAGGGGGAAAAAAGTCTGATCCTTCTTTACAGGGCTGATCAAAGGTTTTCCAAAATGTCTCTCTGGTTACCAAAAATACTACTGCACACTTTTCATAAGATACCTGACCGGCATACTGATAAAAATGCCCAAAAATGTGAGGGGTGGGGGCCAAAAAGAAAAAAAAGTGTTCACAACCCCCTTCATCCATTTGTTACATTAAAAGCTCTCAATCTCAATTTTCTTATGTTTCCTCTGCAAAAGAAGAGAGAGAGAAAATATTTTTGTTTGGAATGATTAGTAGATTACCACATATTTGTCTAAAGTAAAATACAGAATATGAGTTTATCAAGACTGCTATATTTGCATGGAATGGACCCCAGTTTCTAAACAGTTGGCCTCAGTGTAGAAGGTATTTCATTATTATTCTATAATGATACTATAAAGTACATTTTAAAGTAACTGTCCAGAGAAAATCTAACTTTTCTGTTAACTCATACACAAATAATGTTGTCTCATTCTATACTTGTACACTTCAAAAACCACACCTCAAACTTGTGTCATACACACCTTTAAAAAAAAAAAACACTAGCCATTTCCTCATGGAGGATGTTGTCATCCTCCTGAGGAGGAGCTGGCCAATCAGCGGTCTACTTGAATTCACATTTTTTATGACCAGTATACGCCCACACCATTCTGTTGGGATATGCCCACACCATTTCAACACAGAAAATGTACTGTTTTACATATTTAATAACTATTTTTTGGAAGGAAAACTATTTCACCTCTATTGTAATTAATTATAGGTCATATTTCATAGAAATCTGGAAACACTGGACAGTTACTTTAAGAAATCTAAACTCGAAAAATGAACTATTTAAAATTATATTCACAGGGGGGCGCATCACAAAAATCTGAGGTTTAACTTGATTGGCTCGTCCATAGCTAGATGCCACCTCCATAAAGTAATCTCTATCATTTAGTTTCCAGGAGTGCTGAATGACACAGTATTATATTTATCTTCGACTGTACAAGCAAAGCGTCTTCTGACATGATGGGAAAGCAGGTGGACTAAACACAAAAAGGGATTATATGGCTACATAGGGCAAAACAAGAACACATTTTAATAAAATCAGCCACACTTAACTTGAACGAGGCATTCTTAAACCTCACTGTACATAATGTCTTAAAAAAACATGACATGAAACATTTCATAATCCTCCATGATGGTTTATTCTCTGGAGAGTATACTAACTCAGTCTTGGCCATGCAGGGATTTGCACTCTTAGCTGACTTGTTATCTAGCCAACCTCCTATACATAAATCACTGCTTTTGCCATAAATAGATGGTTGGATTATGGTTCTGAATAGTTACAGTATGATAGGTATTGTATGTAGTTAGTGAATCCTTGTTCAAGTGAAGCATAACCAGTCATTGAAAAGTAACTGCATTAAAATACAGTGGACAAATTTAGGTTGGGGGGGTGAGGGTGGGGTGGGGGGGGTTCAAGCCGGCACAAAAATACACTTGATCTCAGAGACACATCATTCATCAATTTAAATATTTCATATTTACTTCAATTTCAAAATGTTACATCTTATCGTTATTTCAATCTAAACCTAAGGACTTCCCATAATTACACGTTATAAACGAGTAGGTACCAAGTCTTCAATCAAAAGTAGTTACTTTGCTTGGAGACAGAGCAGTGCACAGCAGTTGAAAAGGGATAGTCGTTAAGAATCCACAACTGAAATTTCTACTGAAATTCATCCAGTGCCGCCCCCTCTAGCAGAGTTTATACTTACCCCATGGGGTTACAAGGCAAAGGGCGACACTGCGTTTCATCCACTGACTTAAGACAATGTTATCCCGCGGCTGCAAGATGGCTCACCGACTCATATCCCCATAATAACCAAAGGCAGAGTTTTCTTGTGACTACAGCAATCCTCAGCACTAATAACATCAATCACTGTCACCATTTTGGATCAAAACTCTCTTTTCCCATTTCTCTTTTTTTTCTTCAATCCCCTCACAGACAATCATTGACCCCTGTTCTCCACCATATACTCTTTTTCCACAACTTTTCATTTTCAAAATGGGGGAAGGGGGTGGGGGGGTTATTTTAACTAGCAAAAGGTTTCCCTGTGTCTTCCTTGCCTCTGTAAGTCCTCTTCCCGTGCGTGAAGGGTAGGTATCTATACTTGACCATATGCTGGAAGTAGGAGAAAAGACGGAGTTAGCCACATTGTAATTCAAAGAAGAAAGTAATAGTGAAAGTCACAGCACAGTTCACATTTTACTGCTTTAAAAATGAAAATGTATTACATAAAAAAAAATATCCGCAACCTATACATTCTGAAAGTGAAAGAAAAATGTAAGAAAATATTCAAAATAAAAAAATAAATAAAAGATGTTTTGATTGTGTAGGTCTTCACACCCCAGAGTGAAGACTTGGTGGAATATATATTTTGCAGCCATTACAGCTGTGAATCATGTTGAATAAGATTTTACCAACTTTGCACAATTCGTAGGGCAACTGACTGTACAAAACATTAGGAACACCTGCTCTTTCCATGACAGACTGACCAGGTGAAAGCTATGAACCTTTATTGATGTCACTTGTTATATCCAAATCAGTATAGATGAAGAGAATGAGACAGGTTAAAGAAGGATGTTTCAAGCCTTGAGACAAATGAGACATGGATTGTATATGGCGCTGACGGACAGGGCTGCCGTGCTTCTAGCTCTTAGGAAACTGCAGTATTTTTATTTATTTTACCCCCTTTTTTCTCCCCAATTTCGTAGTATCCAATTGTTAGTAGCTACTATCATGTCTCATCGCTACAACTCCCGTACGGGCTCGGGAGAGACGAAGGTTGAAAGTCATGCATCCTCCGATACACAACCCAACCAAACCGCACTGCTTCTTAACACAGCGCGCATCCAACCCGGAAGCCAGCCGCACCAATGTGTCGAGGAAACACCATGCACCTGGCAACCTTGGTTAGCGTGCACTGCGCCCGGCCCGCCACAGGAGTCGCTGGTGCGCGATGAGACAAGGATATCCCTACCGGCCAAACCCTCCCTAACCCGGACGACGCTAGGCCAATTGTGCGTCGCCCCACAGACCTCTCGGTCGCGGTCGACAGAGCCTAGGCGCGAACCCAGAGTCTCTGGTGGCACAGCTGGCGCTGCAGTACAGCGCCCTTAACCACTGCGCCACCCGGGAGGCCCTACTGCAGTATTTTTAAAATCTGTTATTTCTTACATTATTAGCCCATGATATTTTTTATGTTATTACATACTGTTTGGGAAGAACCTTTGGATATCAGAGCGGCGGTAACTCACCAGCATAACGACCAGGAATACGACTATCTCGAATCGGATCATTTGTTCGTACCCTCCAGGGCAATTTAACTGATTCCAGAGGCTGTTCCAAAACACCGCCGATGGGAAGGGGGTGAGCCTGAGTCTGACTCAGGAGGTGCGCACACCACCCACCGCTTCCGAGTATATTACTCGCTAATGTTCAGTCTCTGGATAAAGTTGATGAGCTAAGGGCGAGCATTTCCTTCCAGAGAGACATCAGGGATTGTAACATACTCAGTTCCATGGAAACATGGCTCTCTTGGGATATACTGTCTGAGTCCGTTGAGCCAGCTGGGTTCTCAGTTCATCGGGCAGACAGGAATAAATATCTCTCCGGGAAGAAGAAGGGCGAGGGTGTATGATTAACTACTCATGGTGTGATTGTGATAACATTCCGGGAACTCAAGTCCTTTTGTTCACCCAACCTAGAATACCTCAATAAAATGCCGACCGTATTACCTCCCAAGAGAATTCTCTTCGGTGGTAGTCACAGCTGTGTATAACCCCCCTCAAGCTGATACCACGACGGCCCTCAAAGAACTTCACTGGACTTTATGCAAACTGGAAACCACATATCCTAAGGCTGCATTTATTGTAGCTGGGGATTTTAACAAAGCAAATTTTAGGAAAATATTACCGAAGTTCTATCAACACATTGACTGTAGTACTCGCGCTGATAAAAATAAAAACACTTGGACCACTGCTACTCCAACTTCCGGGATGCCTACAAGGCCCTCCCCCGCCCTCCCTTTGGAAAATGTGATCATGAATCCATTTTGCTCCTCACTTTTTTTTTTTATTTTATTTTTATTTCACCTTTATTTAACCAGGTAGGCTAGTTGAGAACAAGTTCTCATTTGCAACTGCGACCTGGCCAAGATAAGGCATAGCAGTGTGAACAGACAACACAGAGTTACACATGGAGTAAACAATTAACAAGTCAATAACACAGTAGAAAAAAAGGGGGAGTCTATATACATTGTGTGCAAAAGGCATGAGAAGGTAGGCAAATAATTACAATTATGCAGATTAACACTGGAGTGATAAATGATCAGATGGTTATGTACAGGTAGAGATATTGGTGTGCAAAAGAGCAGAAAAATAAATAAATAAAAACAGTATGGGGATGAGGTAGGTGAAGATGGGTGGGCTATTTACCAATAGACTATGTACAGCTGCAGCGATCGGTTAGCTGCTCAGATAGCAGATGTTTGAAGTTGGTGAGGGAGATAAAAGTCTCCAACTTCAGCGATTTTTGCAATTCGTTCCAATCACAGGCAGCAGAGAACTGGAACGAGAGGCGGCCAAATGAGGTGTTGGCTTTAGGGATGATCAGTGAGATACACCTGCTGGAGCGCGTGCTACGGATGGGTGTTGCCATCGTAACCAGTGAACTGAGATAAGGCGGAGCTTTACCTAGCATGGACTTGTAGATGACCTGGAGCCAGTGGGTCTGGCGACGAATATGTAGCGAGGGCCAGCCGACTAGAGCATACAAGTCGCAGTGGTGGGTGGTATAAGGTGCTTTAGTGACAAAACGGATGGCACTGTGATAAACTGCATCCAGTTTGCTGAGTAGAGTGTTGGAAGCAATTTTGTAGATGACATCGCCGAAGTCGAGGATCGGTAGGATAGTCAGTTTTACTAGGGTAAGTTTGGCGGCGTGAGTGAAGGAGGCTTTGTTGCGGAATAGAAAGCCGACTCTTGATTTGATTTTCGATTGGAGATGTTTGATATGGGTCTGGAAGGAGAGTTTAGAGTCTAGCCAGACACCTAGGTACTTATAGATGTCCACATATTCAAGGTCGGAACCATCCAGGGTGGTGATGCTGGTCAGGCGTGCGGGTGCAGGCAGCGAACGGTTGAAAAGCATGCATTTGGTTTTACTAGCGTTTAAGAGCAGTTGGAGGCCACGGAAGGAGTGCTGTATGGCATTGAAGCTCGTTTGGAGGTTAGATAGCACAGTGTCCAAGGACGGGCCGGAAGTATATAGAATGGTGTCGTCTGCGTAGAGGTGGATCAGGGAATCGCCCGCAGCATGAGAAACATCATTGATATATACAGAGAAAAGAGTCGGCCCGAGAATTGAACCCTGTGGCACCCCCACAGAGACTGCCAGAGGACCGGACAGCATGCCCTCCGATTTGACACACTGAACTCTGTCTGCAAAGTAATTGGTGAACCAGGCAAGGCAGTCATCCGAAAAACCGAGGCTACTGAGTCTGCCAATAAGAATACGGTGATTGACAGAGTCGAAAGCCTTGGCAAGGTCTATGAAGACGGCTGCACAGTACTGTCTTTTATCGATGGCGGTTATGATATCGTTTAGTACCTTGAGCGTGGCTGAGGTACACCCGTGACCGGCTCGGAAACCAGATTGCACAGCGGAGAAGGTACGGTGGGATTCAAGATGGTCAGTGATCTGTTTGTTGACTTGGCTTTCGAAGACCTTAGATAGGCAGGGCAGGATGGATATTGGTCTGTAACAGTTTGGGTCCAGGGTGTCGCCCCCTTTGAAGAGGGGGATGACTGCGGCAGCTTTCCAATCCTTGGGGATCTCAGACGATATGAAAGAGAGGTTGAACAGGCTGGCAATAGGGGTTGCGACAATGGCGGCGGATAGTTTCAGGAATAGAGGGTCCAGATTGTCAAGCCCAGCTGATTTGTACGGGTCCAGGTTTTGCAGCTCTTTCAGAACATCTGCTGTCTGGATTTGGGTAAAGGAGAACCTGGAGAGGCTTGGGCGAGTAGCTGCGGGGGGGGGGGGAGCTGTTGGACGAGGTTGGAGTAGCCAGGCGGAAGGCATGGCCAGCCTTTGAGAAATGCTTGTTGAAGTTTTCGATAATCATGGATTTATCGGTGATGACCGTGTTACCTAGCCTCAGTGCAGTGGGCAGCTGGGAGGAGGTGCTCTTGTTCTCCATGGACTTCACAGTGTCCCAGAACTTTTTGGAGTTGGAGCTACAGGATGCAAACTTCTGCCTGAAGAAGTTGGCTTTAGCTTTCCTGACTGACTGTGTGTATTGGTTCCTGACTTCCCTGAACAGTTGCATATCGCGGGGACTGTTCGATGTTAGTGCAGTCCGCCACAGGATGTTTTTGTGCTGGTCGAGGGCAGTCAGGTCTGGAGTGAACCAGGGGCTATATCTGTTCTTAGTTCTGCATTTTTTGAACGGAGCATGCTTATCTAAAATGGTGAGGAAGTTACTTTTAAAGAAAGACCAGGCATCCTCAACTGACGGGATGAGGTCAATGTCCTTCCAGGATACCCGGGCCAGGTCGATTAGAAAGGCCTGCTCACAGAAGTGTTTTAGGGAGCGTTTGACAGTGATGAGGGGTGGTCGTTTGACTGCGGCTCCGTAGCGGATACAGGCAATGAGGCAGTGATCGCTGAGATCCTGGTTGAAGACAGCGGAGGTGTATTTGGAGGGCCAGTTGGTCAGGATGACGTCAATGAGGGTGCCCTTGTTTACAGAGTTAGGGTTGTACCTGGTGGGTTCCTTGATGATTTGAGTGAGATTGAGGGCATCTAGCTTAGATTGTAGGACTGCCGGGGTGTTAAGCATATCCCAGTTTAGGTCACCTAACAGAACAAACTCTGAAGCTAGATGGGGGGCGATCAATTCACAAATGGTGTCCAGGGCACAGCTGGGAGCTGAGGGGGGTCGGTAGCAGGCGGCAACAGTGAGAGACTTCCGAAAGGCAGAAACTCAAAACAGGGAGCACCCATGCTAAGGACTATTCAACGCTGGTCAGACCAATCGGAATCCACGCTTCAAGATTGTTTTGATCACGCGGACTGGGAAATGTTCCAGGTAGCCTCTGAGAACAACAGACGAATACACGGATATGGTGACTGAGTTTATCAGGAAGTGTATAGCAGATATTATACCCACTGTGACTATTAAAACCTACCTTAACCAGAAACCGTGCATAGATGGCAGCATTCGTGTAAAACTGAAAGCGCGAACCATCGCATTTAACCATGTCAAGATGACTGGGAATATAGCCGAATACCAATAGTGTAGTTATTCCCTCCGTAAGGCAATTAAACAGGAAAAAGGTCAGTATAGACAAAGTGGAGTCACAATTCAAAGGCTCAGACACGAGAAGTATGTGGTAGGGTCTATGGTCAATCACAGATTACAAAGGGAAAACCAGCCACGTCCCGGACACTGACGTCTTGCTTCCGGACAAGCTAAAACACCTTCTTCGCCCGCTTTGAGGATAACACAGTGCCAACGCAGCCCGCTACCAAGGATGGTGGGCTCTCCTTCTCTGTGGCTGACATGAGAAACACTTAAGCGTGTTAACCCTCGTAAGGCTGCCGGCTAAGACGGCATCCCTAGCCGCGTCCTCAGAGCATGCGCAGACCAGCTGACTGGAGTGTTTACGGACATATTCAATTTCTCCATATCACATTCTGTTGTCCCCACATGCTTCAACACGTCCAACATTGTTCCTGTACCCAAGAAAACAAAAGGTAACTGAACTAAACGACTAATCGCCCCGTAGCACTCACTTCTGTCATCATGAAGTGCTTTGAGACTAGTCAAGGATCATATCACCTCTACCTTACCTGACACCCTAGACCCACTTCAATTTGCTTACCGACCCATTAGATTCACACACGATGCAATCGCCATCACAATGCACAATCCCATCTGGAGAAGAGGAATACCTAGGTTTTGTGTGGGAGTATCAATGTAGTTTGTGTGAGTGAGTGTGTGTATATACAGTCTAGTAAGTGTGCGTAGGGTCAGTGCAAGACAGAGTAAGTACAGATAGTTTGGGTCCCATTAATTGTCTATTTAGCAGTCTTATGGCTGTGGGGGTAGAAGCTGTCTGGGGGCCTATTCGCCCGAGAGCCCTCTCCAAAGTGTGCAAGTTCCTAAGTAATTTCAATGCACTTTTATGTTTCAAAGAAGAGTCTTCAACTATAAGGTGCTTTTTGAGCTCTCCAAGCTGTGTCGTTGAAGAACTAAAGCAAGCACACTTGTAGATGTTTTGATTGGAACACAATCCTGGATCCCCAATATCACACAATTACTGTTCACGCAATCCAAAAACGGTCCATCCTCAACGTCTCATCTTTCAAAATACATAGCCCTCTTCATTTACAGAATTTCCCTAAAAACATTAGCAAAAGTTGCCCAATTAGCGGAAGGGATGAGGGCAACGTCTTGTCGCACGAGGTGCTCAAATTCAGAACATCTGTCAGTCAAAACCCATACAGAGCTGTGTAGCGGAGACCCTGAGCTCTGACATCATGTAAAGCTTGTTACTGTACAGCCACTGCGTACCAATTTAGCTGTTTATCAGTACCTAAATCTGCCACTTTCAACCCATATACGGGTATGAATGCAAAAAGGGATAAACAAGAAGTAGTTAAATGTTGCCCTAAGAGTTGTACAAAGTTGGTTGGGGTGTGTGAAGACAAAAGCAATAAAGACATCTTCGTTTAATTTTTGTAAATAAATCAATTGGGAAAATGTTCTATAATTTTCTTCACTTTAAAAAAGAAAAGTGGAGTTGGTTGTGTAGATCGGTAGGAAAAATAATCAACTTATTCCCCTTTTAGATTGAATTTCAAGGCAGCAAAATGTGATGACTGTGCAAGGGGTGTAGACTTTCACTAGCGACTGTACATCTAGCTATGACGCATCTGATACGACTATCATGCAGTCAGCAGCAGTGTCACTGGGTTTCCCATACCTTGATCTGCCTCTTCATGGTGATGCAGAAAAGCATGATGAAGTACATTACGAGTATGGGCCAGAACACAGGCACATTGAAGGCTTCGAAGAATGTGCAAATCATGGCAATGACGATGCCTTTTGTTGCCGAATGCCTGCAGACAAAAAAAAGGAACCGACATAAAACATACAATAACGATGTGTAGTAGTTGGAAAATAATAGATGTTGTAATTTCACACTCATGGCCATAAACAGTTGTCAAAATAAATAAAAAACAGGACCCATATTCACAAAGCGTCACAGATGATCTAGGATCAGGTCCCGTCGATGCATATAATTATGATCTAAAATGCAAAACTGGATCAGCTCTCGTAGTCTGAGACTCTTTGTGAATATGAGCCCAGAAAGATACCACAAAGCTAACCACCAGAGTTTTCTGTTTCCAATCATCATAGGTATGGGCAACAATATATCAGTCAGTGACACCAAGTCAAGGGGTCTGAATACAGTATTCAGACCCCTTCACTATTTCCACATTTTGTTACGTTACAGCCTTATTCTAAAATGTATTAAATTGTTTTTCCCCCCCACCTCATCAATCTACACACAGCTTATTTTCTGTGAACCAGGCTATAGCTGGACATAGGACACAACACACATACATGGTCGGACAGTATTGTACATGTCACAGTGTACTACGTGAATATGCGTGTTCTCACTTTATTGTAATGTATTATAGTGCATTGATTTTGTGCATTATGATGTGTTGCTGACCCCACAAAATGAACTTCCATGCAAATGCCCCCCCCCCAAAAAAACATATCGTAACCATTGGTGAATGATTGATGAAAGAATATTCAAACAGGAGACTGTGGTAGGATGTCAGGACAAGGGAGCACAAATGATGCATGCACAAGACTGTGGCTCAACCCAGTTCAGTGAAAGGCCAGGCTGGGTAGATGATGGTGATTGGGGGCTCTCACCAGAATTTGAATTCAGGCAACCTCCTGATGAATGGGCGGAACTCCTCGTTCTGCTTGGTGGGGAGCGCCGGGCCCTCATCTATAGGTGAGTGGAGGAGGAGCAAGGTTACAACAAGGATCAGTGGTCACGTTCCGAGCCAATCAAATGGACTCAAAACAAGAACAGTGACTACAGATTTAGAAAACTGATCCCAATAAGAATACTGGGGTAAAAACTTTGCATTCTGTTTTAAATACCAAAATGTCACTAAAAAAGTGTTAAAATAGTATTTACATAGCAACCAAAGAGCTTTCAAAGAGAACCTTTTCTTTGTTACTCTCACCACACTGGAAGCAAAAGAGCTCTCCAATAACTTGTTTCTTTAGTGTACAGAGTGCTTCTAAAAAACTGGTATGAGATGATGCCACCCCCAATTCAGTCCAAATCCTTTCAGTAAAAAAATGTGCACCTTGAAGCAGCAATGTCAGTAATTAACACACATCAAATAGACCCCACTTAACTAGTGCATCCCCCATTTTAAATTAGTAGGCGTGACAAAGGGTTAAATGCAGAAGACACATTTAAGTTTAATGCATTCAGTTGTACAACTGACTTGGTGTCCCCCTTTCACTTTCCCAAGGGCAAGGTAAACCAACCAATCGTTATCCACAATACTACATGTAGGTACACTGAACTGTACTAAACATGCACCTCTTTCTGAATTTTGGGATCTAATTTTGTAGTTTGCCATTGGGCTATAGGCTGTTTTTCAAAATAATGGGTAATTTGGTAATTATGTTTTATATAGTCTTTGTCTAGTCATTAACAAGGATGAATTATCCAGACTGCAAATAAAAATGTAATTGCATTGAACTAAACCGTATAGTATTGAGTCTTCCCAAACTATAAGGTATATTATTTTAATTGTATACGCCAGTGTATTAAGACGAGATATCGAGTTGGCTTGAAAGCCAAAGATGCACCCCTAGTAAAAGCTTTTTTAAAAACATACTCTCTAGCCGCACCATGGAGTCTGAGCACCAAGATATTTTTGATTGTGTCTTGGTGAAGAGTGAGCACTAGAAGACACTCCTAGACATGGTTTTATGGAGGAAAAGTAAACATCTTGAACATGACCGCAACCAAAGGAATGTGGCGTGGTTCAGTGAACTCTAACTTGCCTTCGTCAAGCATTGATGGATCCACTTTTGGTGATAGAAAAGCGATGAACAGGTTAAGATGGTAGATTCCCAGAGCATATGTTACAATATACCAACCCTGGAGGGAGCAGAGAGAACCTCATATTAGTGTTGATTTGAATGTCATGCATTCCCACCTGCAAACTGTAAATTAAATAAGCGTAAAAATGTATATTCCGTAATTCAATTTGCAAATGCATCACTGACTGAGGTGAAAATATCTGGAGCAATACTAGTCTAAAAGAAAACAGTACACCTTCACACAGTTAGATGCCCCCAAAATGTCTTCATATAACGTTATCATAGTCAAACAGAATTCAAATCTGACAAGCCATTTTATAGGCTCTTCCAAACTTGCTCTCTTGCCTGAGGCATGCCAACATCTTGGCAGATTTTACTTTGACTGTTTACGCCTGTAAGGAGAAAGTTGTCCCACTGTGTCTGATGAAGTGTCACATTGCCGAGGCCACCTTTAAAGAAGGCACAATGTTGTGGAACGTTCCGATATAAATATATTGTGCAGAACAGACATGCCTTTTTAACATGTGGAGGAAGGAATTATGTCAGCTCTGCTCATGGCATTTCTATGTGGAGTGTTCGGTATGTTGCACTCTCCTGAATGCGGCTCAGGATAAGCCCTGAGTGTGGTGTGTGGCTCTACCTGTAATATGTACACTCTGATCATGTAGATGGCCGTTAGAGAAAGAGTGACTCCCCATCGCCCTATGGAGAACGGCGTTGACTTGTCTAGCCATGACTGATAGATCTGGAAAAGACACCAACCAGAGACACAGTGCACAACCATTACCAGGAGAACAACTGTAACCATTAGATAAAGCACTGTTTTAACATCGTCTTATCTGAAGTGGAAATTCTAGTCTTTCTATGTGGCACCACCGGGACAGTGGGTCCAATGTTTATCTTCATCAATACAGTGGTGCAGAGTTCTATTTGGTTTAGCCTATTTCGCTTTCCTCTTGACGAGACCAACTAAAGGCCCTGGCAGCAGTACCTGTCCAACCCGTGTGAAGAAGCTGCCGATTGTGGATGGTTTCCCATGGATCGATTCACCAACACTGTCCCCTTCTGACATTATGTCTGTGGAAGGAGAGAAAATGATTGTTAACAGGTATTCCTTGAACAGACTTCACCACCCAGGGCTCTACAGTGCGACCATTTTACTTGAATATGCACCTAAATATTTTGCTGTGCGACCTAGATTTTTTATTTATTTAGGAGCACCAGAGCTCCTAGAAAAGAAATTAGCTCAGATGATAATTGTTGCAATGATTACTTCATTGTACCGCAGCCCGAGTGCCATAGAGAATACACAAGAGCAGATACACCACCATGCTTGCGCCATTACTACAAAAAAAGGCTTCTCAATGAAAAATATTTGAAGTGTGCTCTTCAATTTACACGTACTCCTTGTAAAAAAATAAAATAAGTCAGCGTAGAGCCCTGCTAACTCAGACTTTGTGTTTGAAAGATCTTGCCTGGCGGTGCTTGATAAAGCTGGTTTAGTTGTTCCATTTGCTGCAAGTAAATAATGTGTGGGAAGATGAGACTGGGGATATTATGCCTATAACTCAAAGAAATGTGTCAAATAGTAATGAACACCAATATCATCCTTACATGTAGGCTTCAGTAGTCGTTTAATATATAGCTAGCTAGTTTATTTATTCAGTTGCAGTCCTCTTCTACATTACCGGTAATAACATGGCAACAATACACAGAGCGACAACGAAGTTACATCCACATTAGCCCAACCGGCCACCAGATTGCATTTTTATTCCTTTTACATAGTTTGTCATCTGCGTCCGACTTGAATGTGCCCAGCCGGCTATACACTCGTGTCCCCCAGTGACTGTCTCGTACATAAAAAATGTCCTTCATTCAGGCAGCAAAGGCATCGGTTTCCTCCTTAAAAGGAACGTTCCGGCCATTGTTGGCCTAAAAATTATTGACCAGATCACGTTACAAACATGCAGGAATGTGAAAACTACTTCCAAATGTGTTCTGTAGATCAAAAGCTAGGTATCGTTAGTTACCAGATTTTATCCTTACTGATGCATTTGGGGGTAATCATGTATTTTCAAAACTACAACAAGGTTTAGGGAGTGAGGTTGATTTCCTGATCTCTGCTTGTCCCACTCCCGAATCCTGGGAATCGGAAAACGTGGGCTTTCTTAGTTTAACAGCTTTGAGACTGTACTCCCGAAAATAAACTGGAGAAGAAAGCCTGAACCAGCGAGGCCAAGAGGACAGATAACAGAGCAAGTGTTTTGCGCCAGCTATTGTTTTTATATCTGCATAATTTCATAACATTAGTGCTGATGTGTGCATTGAACCAGCATTGTGTAGCATTAGTTTGGCTATCGTTACTAGATCGAGTTCTACCTGGTTTGTTTATACATCCAGAGCTAGCACATTGACATAGCCTCGTTTCTAAAGTACAACCATTGCAACACTGACTTGAATTGTTTTATATTTGGCTGCTGAATGTGCTCCCACCATAATATCTATAACAGCTATATGAATGAGTCTCCTGTAGCTTGCCATGGTAATCTCCCGACATCTTGTTTATATTGTCATCGTCATAGTAGACTAAGCAATAAGGCATGGGGGGGAATATGGCCCACCCAATATATCACGGCTAAAGGCTGTTCTTATGCACGACGCAACGCACCTGGATACACCCCTATTGGCCATATCACAAACCCCCGAGGTGCCTTATTGCTATTATAAACTGGTTACCAACCTAATTGGAGCAGTAAAAATAAACGTTTTGCATACCCGTGGTATACGGTCTGATACCACGGCTGTCAGCCAATCAGCATTCAGGGCTCGAACCACCCAGTTTATAATTAACGTTAGATAACTTTACTATCGTATTGGCTACATTTACCAGTGCTGTTTACAAATGTTGGAGTACAGTCTACCCTAACAACAAATCTGATTATTCCTTTTTTTCTTTCAGAAAATATCACATGCCTACCGGTTTTTTTCTTTCTTCCTGGAATGGGTACAACGGAAAAACAACAGACTGGTTGTGCCTGCCTGTGTGGTTGGGAGGATTCGTGATCTCCTGATGGGAAGGAAAGAGGCTTCGTTGAGGTTGATGATGTGCTGGAGGAATTGTAATAGCGTGCAATAAAATCTGGAAACGGCATGAATTCTTTGTCTTTATTTGATTGGTTGTATCACTATCAGATCAGTACATCTTGAGTAAAACAAGTAGCCTCAATAAGGAATCACTTAGCTACGTATTTGCTTTAGTTGTACTATAAACCCCCTTTGTTTTGTGTATACACTATTGATTTACCAGAAGTTGGTGGAGATATCAGTATCAGGGTTGGGCAATATTTTTGTCTGGCCTCATATGCATTAAGCATTTCTGTCATATAATGCTTTGCTTAACTGTAAGGTTTGTTCAAATTTCTCATGACTTTTCTCATCTTGCTATTGTTTGTTCTTGCTCTCTCAAGATTACCTTTGGCCTACCATATTTGTAGGTTATTCAAAAACAACGTAAAACTTTGAGATAGCCTAGAACTCCATTAAATAAATTCATTGTTTGATCATGAAATAGCACGGTGGGAGAAATCATCCACTATTGGAGAAAGATATATATTTTTTAAATAATTAAATTGACCGGACATTTAGCACTGCTTTGGTGAAACTTAGCCATGTCTACATTGTGCTCTTGCATTCTGTAAATATAACATTAATTGGAATGGGCTATAGCAAATCGGAATATAAAAAATGTACTCGGAATGACACCCATGCGCTGTCCTGCTGTGCACTGCCTGACTCCACTCTACTCTTTACTGCTTGAGGCCAGTCACGTTGGAATAGGTTAGGTATCGTCTGTCACATCACGATGTCGTCACTAGACGATGACTGTCAATCATCCTTGATAGACGATACTATTGTAATATCGCCCAACCCTAAATCATTAATGCTCATAATATAGATGTTCAATAATACAGCTCATATTCACACAGCGGTTATGCCTAGTACAGCCATTAAAGCCTGTTTGGATTGATTTGTTTATAGAGAATAATATACACATTTAATTTACAATGACATGGGCAATGATGTTTTAATTTGAGAACCTTGTCTTATGCTTCTTAATGACATCCTGTTTTGCTGGCTTTGTTGCTTGGGCAATGTTCTTTGGAATGGCAGGGGTATGCCGGTGTTGAATTTAGAGTTGGACAAAATACGTTGTCCTGATAAATCACCACCCATCAATTTGGCCTGCCTAACCCTCTCGTTGTCCTCTGGTGTGAAATGCTTGCTACATACTAGAGGTCGACCGATTATGATTTTTCAACACCGATACCAATTATTGGAGGACCAAAAAAAGCGGATACCAATTAAAAATCGGCCAATTTTTATTTATTTGTAATAATGACAATTACAACAATACTGAATGAACACTTATTTTAACTTAATATAATACATCAATATAATAAATTTAGCCTCAAGTAAATAATGAAACATGTTCAATTTGGTTTAAATAATGCAAAAACAAAGTGTTAGAAGTAAAAGTGCAATATGTGCCATGTAATAAAGCTAACGTTTAAGTTCCTTGCTCAGAGCATGAGAACATATGAAAGCTGGTGGTTCCTTTTAACATGAGTCTTCAATAATCCCAGGTAAGAAGTTTTAGGTTGTAGTTATTATAGGAATTATAGGACTATTTCTCTCTATACCATTTGTATTTCATATACCTTTGACTATTGGATGTTCGTTCTTATAGGCACTTTAGTATTGCCAGTGTAACAGTATAACTTCCGTCCCTCTCCTCGCTCCTACCTGGGCTTGAACCAGGAACACATCGATAACAGCCATCCATGCAGAGCAAGGGGAGCAACTACTCCAAGTCTCAGAGCGAGTGACATTTGAAACACTATTAGCGCGCACCCCGCTAACTCCTTGCTGTCCCCAGTCCACCTGACTGTGCTGCTGCTCCAGTTTCAACTGTTCTGCCTTATTATTATTCGACCATGCTGGTCATTTATGAACATTTTAACATCTTGACCATGTTCTGTTATAATCTCCACCCGGCACAGCCAGAAGAGGACTGGCCACCTCACATAGCCTGGTTCCTCTCTAGGTTTCTTCCTAGGTTTTGGCCTTTCTAGGGAGTTTTTCCTAGCCACCGTGCTTCTACACCTGCATTGCTTGCTGTTTGGGGTTTTAGGCTGGGTTTCTGTACAGCACTTTGAGATATCAGCTGATGTACGAAGGGCTATATAAAAAATAAATTTGATTTTGATTTGATTTGATTTAACTAGCTAGCCATTTCACATCGGTTACACCAGCCTAATCTCGGGAGTTGATAAGCTTGAAGTCATAAACAGCGCAATGCTTGAAGAATTGCGAAGAGCTGCTGTCAACCGCACGAAAGTGCTGTTTGAATGAATGCTTACGAGCCTGCTGGTGCCTACCACTGCTCAGTCAGACTGCTCTATCAAATCAGACTTAGTTATAACATAATAACACACAGAAATACGAGCCTTAGGTCATTAATATGGTCGAATCCGGAAACTATCATCTCGAAAACAAGACGTTTATTCTTTCAGTGAAATACGGAACCGTTCCGTATTTTATCTAAGGTGTGGCATCCATAAGTCTAAATACTCCTGTTACATTGCACAACCTTCAATGTCATGTCATAATTACGTACAATTCTGGCAAATTAGGCAGCCCAAACTGTTGCATATACACTGACTCTGCGTGCAATGAACGCAAGAGAAGTGACACAATTTCACCTGGTTAATATTGCCTGCTAACCTGGATTTTTTTTAGCTAAATATGCAGGTTTAAAGATATATACTTCTGTGTATTGATTTTAAGAAAGGCATTGATGTTTATGGTTAGGTACACATGGGAGCAACAAGTCCTTTTTCGCGAATACGCACCGCATCGATTATATGCAACGCAGGACACGCTAGATAAACTAGTAATATCATCAACCATGTGTAGTTAACTAGTGATTATGATTGATTGATTGCTTTTTATAAGATAAGTTTAATGCTAGCTAGCAACTTACCTTGGTTTACTGCATTAGCGTTACAGGCAGTGGAATGCAATGAGAGGCAGGTGGTTAGAGCGTTGGACTAGTTAACTATAAGGTTGCAAGATTAAATCCCCGAGCTGAGAAGGTAAAAATCTGTCGTTCTGTCCCTGAACAAGGCAGTTAACCAACCGTTCCTAGGCTGTCATTGAAAATAAGAATATGTTCTTAACTGAATTGCCTAGTTAATAAAGATTAAATAAAAGGTGTAAAAACAAATATATATATATATATATATTTTTTTTTTTTAATCGGCCAAATTGGTGTCCAAAAATATTTCTGATTGTTATGAAGTCTTGAAATCGGCCCTAATTAATCGATCATTCCGATTAATCGGTCGACCTCTACTACATACACAGACCTTCCGGTAATTGTCCTGCGGTGGTTTTACATCGTATTGTCGTAGAATTATTCTCATCAAAAGGAGAGACTTTAAGATTTCTTCAAAACAATCAAACTTTATTATTGAATTACTGCAGTAATGAGGCTTGTCAACGACCCGCACGTAGGGGATTCGTTGAGAGCCCAACCAGCAGGACTAAGCCACAGCATTTTATACCAAAGGGGCGGCAGGGTAGCCTAGTGGTTAGAGTAGTAACCGGAAGGTTGCAAGTAACCGGAAGGTTGCAAGTTGCAAACCCCCGAGCTGACAAGGTACAATTCTGTCGTTCTGCCCCTGAACAGGCAGTTAACCCACTAGGCCGTCATTGAAAATAAGAATTTGTTCTTAACTGACTTAAATAAAGGTAAACTTTTTTTTTTTAATCCATCCTCCTGGATATTCATGACAATTCACAGATGAGAGAATTTATACAAAAGGTACATTTTGCGCTCATGCAAAATAATTCAAGATTTACATGGCACCAAATATCTGTCACTAATTAATTTACTGCTTGCTTATACAGAAATACTAATGCAGCAGACATAAGGTCCTTAAATAAACTGGAGATTGTGCCTGTCTGTCGGTGCCAGGGAGACCCACAGACACTAATCATGGAATGTTGTCTTATCACCAAGCCATCGTAAATCTACTGTCAATGTTAAATCTTAGATGCTTCTCTCTCTCCCCCCACACAGACACATGAGAGTTTGAAGAACTCTATTCTGTTGCCTCTAAGAAAAACAGACAGTGTGAGCACTAGTATAGGCTTACATTCTAATATAAAAGTAATGTGATTACCATAATATAGTAATTCTACGATAGTATTTCGAGTTTTGAATAGGCGCCAACCACTGCTTGCATCTTCCCAAATGATGGAAACCACTTTCAATTTTGGATTCTTGAAATTACCACAGCCGAACACGGAACAACTACCAAGCATTGTTATTTTAAGAATACATTTCTTTACGGATAACAAAAACTAATGTAGCCAACTGGACAGTCAAGCTCGCTCAGAAGTTGACTTGAGACACTACTGACAAGTATATCACATAACCACGCCAATCTAGCGAAGATGTTCTCCAAAAGTCAAACTTTGAAGTTGCTCCAAAATGTACGTGTTTGTTGTTCCTGCTGCTATATATCGTTTAATTTCTTCAAATGTCACATTTTAAGTTAACATTTTTGGGATAGGGTTTAGGCACCCATTCCAAATGGTTTGGGATAGGATAGGGATGGGATAGGGTTCACCCCCCCCCCCCCCCCAAAAAAAAACGGTGTCCATGACTGGCTTCGAACACGCAACCTTCTGATCTAGAGTGCAATGAAAAACCAGTGTCCATGACTCCAACCTCATGAAAGTGACAAACTGGCATGTTTTCATTTTCCTCAAAATGTGTGGTGATTGGGGATTTCTATTTCTAGAAGCAGTTTATGCCCATCTAGGGCAAGTGAACTGAGCAGTCGCACAAGTTGAACCTGCTCTGAGGTTTCCACATTGGGAAGGTGCTAAAAAAAATGTATGGCAGTCGGGCAAGTTGAACATGCTCAACTTAACCGAGTTACAGATCTGTCACTGATTGAAAGCAAGTCTAAGAAGCCATAGATCTTGTCTTATGTACACTATTTTTTATGCTTCCCGTTCTTAAGTTTAGTTGTGTCTTTTACTTTCAGTTTTGTACACTAGCTTCAAACAGCTGTAAATACAGTAGTTTTGGTTATGGAAAATATATTTCACAGCGGTTTAGATGGTACAACGATTCTCTACACTATACATGCTTGTTGTCACAAACTGAAATTAGGTGAACTATTAGAATTTTAGTAACCAGGAAATGGCGGAGCGATTTCTCCATTGTGAAGCTTTAACGTCAATCCCTGCCACTCTAGCATGGTGGTGGAAAATTGTGTTTTATTAAAACATATGTCCCTGTTTTTTTTTTTTAGACCGAGTTGAGGAAACTGATGCCTTTGCAGCCTGAATTAAGGATGTTTATGTACGAGCCGGTCACTGGGCGACAGACATTGTATAACCAGCTGGACGCAGAAGACAACGTAGTAATAGTGTCCGCGGTCGGTTGGGCTACATCAACATACTGTAGGCTAATTCAGTGTTTCCCAACCCTGGTCCTCGAGTACCCAACATAAACTGTTTATTTTAACCCGTGATACCTGATTCAACTAATCATCAAGCCCTCAATGAGTTGAACGTTGGGTTTTTGTCAAGGGCTACAACAAAACGGTGTACTGTTTGGGGTACTCGAGGACCAGGGTTGGGAAACACTAGGCTAATTGACCTAGCTAGCTACCACTATTCCAACACTTCCCACCCAAAATCGATAGAAGAGTTTCATTTTCCAGTTCATGTCAAATGGCATTTGTTGTTGATTGGCTATCAAACGGCTATCCAATTATTGTGAGACTAAGTTAACGTTGGCTGATAGGACCATATACTTGATAAATAGCTGACAGATCGGAGACAGACGGTCTCTTCCATTATGGATAATGTTAGCTATTATTTGCTCTCCAACGCTGAATCGTGTAATGGTAGGCTAGCTAATAGCAAGCGAGCTAGCCAACCAGTAAATGCAGTAGATAGCTAGCCAGCCATCTAGCCAACAACCCATTTATAGTGTGGGATTGGAAAGCTAGCTACAGTAACGTTAAATGTTTAACAATGAAGTGAGATTATTCATAACGCAATTTTGAATACCTAGCTAAAATATCAGGTCATTGTTGTGGTTAGTTACTATTAGATATTATTTTCGTATTCAATGTTATGTTTCTGTTTTGCAAGCAGGTTGAGTGTTGCTAGCAAATTAGCTAGCTTTACAAAAAAAATATCTAGCGAATTAGTGATGTTCTTCCCTAAACAACCCATTTCTGGTTTGTGTAGTTTAAGCAACCATCTTTCATTAGCAGTGTGTGGTAAAACACTTGTGTTTTCACTCTACTTCCCATAAGGTGCAACGGGAATCAAACAGTTACTTGTTAACCCCTGCTATCAGAAAGATGGAAAGTGTAGTCCTTAGTGTCAATCTTGTCGTTTTGAAGGCTACAAATCAGTTGGAAATTGAACTACAACCACCAGCTGTAATTTTGTGAATTTGACAACTCACTTCCGGTTAGAAACCGAGCTCGTTCTCGCTAGCTAGCATAGGTATATAGCCTCTCGTTACCATATTTAGAGATTCATTCAATTGAAATATTATTTCGGTATTGGTCCCCTAGATTCCACTTAAACTCGAGAACATATGTTCACAGTCCTACTGATAGACAAAATACTGCAAGACAGGTTTTTCTTACCTGATTCTGCCGCTGTGTCACTACCTAACTACCTCTCGTGCTGGGCCGGCTAATGACGTATGAACACGTCAGTACTTCCGCGAGGACTCGCTCGAAAGTACGGCAGGCAAGATTAGAAGAGCTTCGAAAACGCTGGACCAATGTGATAGATTCTATAGAAATAGAATCTATGGCTCAATGGATTATATTTCTATGGTAGTTACACTGGGGTTTTAGGGGCATTTTGCCAGGCCTCCGGCAAATTAAACATTGAAAAGACAATTGAAAAGACAATGGCAAAATATTAACTACAATTATATGTGACACAATAATAATTTCACTTTTTTTCCAGTTACACATTTACTTTCAACTCACATACTATTTTATGTCTGTAGCCTAAGATAATGCTCCAAATTAAATAGCCTACTTATTAAGTCTCTCTAGAAATAAGTGCCTTCAGAAAGTATTCACACCCCGTGACTTTTTCCACATTTTGTTGTGTTACATCTTGAATTTTATATTGATTAATTCGAGATATTGTGTCACCTGCTTACACACATACCCCATAATGTCAAAGTGTGTGTGTGTGGGGGGGGGGGGGGGGGGCAGTGCAAAGAGTCTGGGTAGCCATTTGATTAGATGTTTGGGAGTCTTATGGCTTGGAGGTAGAAGCTGTTTAGAAGCCTCTCGGACCAAGACTTGACGCTCCGGTACCGCTTGCCGTGCAGTAGCAGAGAGAACGGTCTATGACCAGGGTGACTGGAGACTTTTAGGGCCTTCCTCTGCCTAATGTAGAGGTCCTGGATGGCAGGAAGCTTGGCTCCAGTCATGTACAGGGCCATACACACTACACTCTGTAGTGCCTTGCGGTCGGAGGCCGAGCAGTTTCCATACCAGTGATGCAACCATGCTCTTAATGGTGCAGCTGTAGAACCTTTTGAGGATCTGAGGACCCATGTCAAATCTTTTCAGTCTCCTGAGGGGGAATAGGTTTTGTTGAGCCATGACCAGCATTTCAAAGCACTTAATGGCTACAGACGTGAGGGCTATGGGTCAGTAATTATTTAGGCAGGTTACCTTAGTGTTCTTGGGCACAGGGTCTATGGTGGTCTGCTGAAAACATGTTGGTATTACAGACTCAGACAGGGAGATGTTGAAAATGTCAGTGAAGACAATTGCCAGTTGGTCCTCGCATGCTCGCTGTACACGTCCTGGTAATCCATCTGGCCCTGCGGCCTTGTGAATGTTGACCTGTTTAAAGGTCTTACTCACATAGGCTGCGGAGAGCGTGATCACACAGTCTTCCGGAACAGCTGGCGCTCTCATGCATGTTTCAGTGTTATTTGCCTCGAAGCAAGCATAGAAGTAGTTTAGCTCGTTTGGTAGACTGGTGTCACTGGGCAGCTCTTGGCTGTGCTTCCCTTTGTAGTCTGTAATGGTTTGCAAGCCCTGCCACATCCGACGAGCGTCAGAGCCGGTGTAGTATGATTCGATCTTAGTCCTGTATTGATGCTTTGCCTGTTTGATGATTCGTCAGAGGGCATAGCGGGATTTCTTATAACCTTCCGGGTTAGTGTTCCACTCCTTGAAAGCGGCAGCTCTAGCCTTTAGCTCAGTGCGGATGTTGCCTGTAACCATGGCTTCTGGTTGGGGTATGTATGAACAGTCACTGTGCGGACGACGTCATCGATGCACTTATTGATGAAGCCAATGACTGATGTGGTGTACTCTTCAAAGCCATGGGAGGAATCCCGGAACATATTACAGTCTGTGCTAGCAAAACAGTCCTGTAGGTTAGCATCTGTTTCATCCGACCACTTTTTTATTGATCGAGTCACTGGTGCTTCCTGCTTTAATTTTAGCTTGTAAGCAGGAATCAGGAGGATATAATTATGGTCAGATTTGCCAAATGGAGGTTGAGGGAGAGCTTTGTATGCGTCTATGTGTGTGGAGTAAAGGTGGTCCAGAGTTTTTTCCCCCTCTGGTTGCACATTTAACATGCTGATAGAAATTTGGTAAGATGGATTTAAGTTTCCCTGCATTAAAGTCCCCGGCTACTAGGAGCACCGCCTCTGGGTGAGTGTTTTCCAGTTTGCTTATGGCGAAATACAGCTCATTTAGTGCGGTCTTAGTGCCATCATCAGTCTGTGGTGGTATGTAGACAGCTATGAAAAATACAGATGACAACTCGGTAGATAGTGTGGTCTACAGCTTATCATGAGATACTCTACCTCAGGCGAGCAAAACCTCGAGACTTCCTTAGATATGGTATGTTATTTACAAAAATACATGGTCCGTCGCCCCTTGTCTTACCAGACGCCGATGTTCTGTCCTGCCAATACAGCGTATAACCAGCCAGCTGTATGTTGATTATGTCGTCGTTCAGCCACGACTCCGTGAAGCGTAAGATATTGCAGTTATGAATGTCCCGTTAGTAGTTTAATCATCCGCGTAGGTCATCTATTTTATTTTCCAAAGATTGCACATTTGCTTGCAGAATGGAAGGAACTGGAGGTTTATTCGATATATTTGCTATTTTGGTCACATTCCTATTGTGTGATTCTAAATTGATTTCAGAATCTAAAATAACACCTTGTTTTTTAATCTTTATTGAATTAAAATGTGTTGCCAGATTCTCTCTCTGTGCTTTGGCTGCAACAATAAGTACCTCGGTATTGTCTTGGTTTAACTGGAGGAAGTTGTGAGCCATCAAGTATCTAAATCATTAATACAGTCTAATAATTTATCCGTGAAGCTAAAATCCTCTGGTGACACAGAAATGTAAAGTGGTGTATCGTCTTCGTAGCAGTGAAAATAAATACTGTGCTTTCTGATAACGCTGCCAAGGGGTAACATATATAAACTGAACATCACTGGACCCAAATCTACACGGGAGTTGCGTACCAAGGTGACAGTGAATATTCCTGTGGCGGAGTTACAGTTTTGACATAAATCTACTTGAAAATCTATGGCAAGACTTGAAAATGGTTGTCTAGCAATGGTCAACAACCAAAATAATGTTGAAAAAAATAATGGCCAAATGTTGCACAATCCATGTCTGGAAAGCTCTTAGAGACTTACCCAGAAAGACTCACAGCTGTAATCGCTGCCAAAGGTGCTTCTACAAAGTATTGACTCAGGGGTGTGAATACTTATGTGAAAGAGATATTTCTGAATTAAATTTTCAATACATTTCCAAAAATGTCTAAGAACATGTTTCACTGTTATTATGGGGTTTGATATGTAGATGAGTCAGAGAAAAAAAACAATTGAATCATTTTTTTATTCAGGCTGTAACACAACAAAATGTGGAATAAGTCAAGGGGTATGAATACTTTCTGAAGGCCATGTATATACTTTTGACAAGTTTGAAGATTATTTTCTTTACAGTAGGTCGAGGGCCATGTCCCAATGTAGGCTACTCATTGAAGGACTGATTTTAGAATTTTTTTGTGAATCATGTTCAAATAAGCTATAAGCAGAGGTGTGGACTCGAGTCACATGACTTGGACTCGAGTCACAAAAATGATGACTTGCAACTCGACTTTGACTTTAACACCAATGACTCGTGACTTAACTTGGACTTGAGCCTTTTTACTCGAACTGACTTGATACCGTCCCCAAGCCCAAATATAAAAAATAAGGCTATTAAAAAAAGTGTTCATTTAATTTAACGGATTACAGTTTGAATTGGACAGCAGCCAATCAAATTGTGCCAGCTGAGAAAAATTGCGCGTGGCAGTGCAGAGGAACTTTGGCGAGTGAATTCAGATGGAGCCCTTGCTTGGAAAGATGATACCCCAAATTATTATTTTCGGATATAAAAGACTACGCTGTATCATCAAAAAACGGATTGCAACTTGCAAAACATGTGGGAAGAAAATGACAGACAGAGGCGCAACAACTTCCAACTTTGTTCAAGCTGCACAAAGAATGGTAAGTCGTGGCTAATATAGTCGTCGTTAAATCAATGGCCCACCACACAGTCAGTCAGTGCGGGAATGTGATCATTGCACCCAAGATTGAGCTACAACTGGCTAGGCAGTTGGTAGACTATATCCTGCCTGATGTTACTGCTGTTCTTAAAGCCATTGACATATGTTAGCCTACTGTAACCACACGTATTAAGGTTGGGCGATTGTGCACAAGCCTACATTGCCCGATTGCGATCCTCGATAGTCGATCGCTATGTAATATACTAACTATTAGTTTAGGACTTGAGACTTGACTCTGACTTGCCTGTCTTGACTTGGGACTTTTAGGATTTGAGTGCTAAGACTTGAGACTTACTTGTGATTTGTAAAACAATGACTTGGTCCCACCTCTGGCTATAAGTGACTTTGTGGCGCTTCACAATCAATTTGAGATACTTTCGATGATGCACGAAAAATGCTAATATCGGTCCCATGAGTTGAATGAGATTTGTTGCTTAAATGCTAAAACGTTAGTATGTGGAAACAGTGCCAGGGAAACTAAACCAAAGCATGGATTGCTGTCATACCTTCTCCATAGACTGCTTACAATGTTAGGAAACCAATATGTAATTTTCTAAACTATCCCTTTAAGCATTTTTGGGGAAGGATTCATAATGTTGTTCTCCCATCCTCGTGTGAATTTAGGTAAATTTAACATGAACATGTGTGTACACATTTCACCTGAAAAATCTATTATTTACACCACTACTGCCACATTGTGGCCATTTCAGGACGCCATAATATCCACATCAATGGTCATCTTCACAGTACCCATCAGAAGGCAACTCACTGGGCACAGACATCAGTTAAATTTATAGTTTTGATTTATATTTGGTTGAGTTGTCAACTAACATGAATTCAACGTGAAATCAACAAAAAATATCAGTGTCACTGGATTTAAGTTAAAAGTTGGGTAAAAAAACAAAATGCCCTTATGTTGATGACTTTTTGCACATCCAATCAGTTTTCCATGTTGATTCAACGTCATTACATTGATTTTTTTGGGGTTGAAATGATGTGGAATCAATTTAGATTGAACCAGTTTTGCGCACTGGTAATTGACTGGTGTCTAGGCTACCCTTGTGGTGACTCTCAGTAGATGGTCAATGTACACACAGTATACTTCAACATGACAGTACTGGTTATTTTGATAAACACACTAGACTACTATATAAACAACAAAGAGAGGTGATATGTCAGCAGTGCTTAACTTTGGCATGAGCTCACCAGAACTGAGTACCGGCACCTCAAATGTTCTAGAATATTAGCTCAAAGTTAGCACCTAAATATTAAAACAGTACCGGCACTCAAAAGGAGTATCGGCCCCTATTTCAGTCTAGTGATGTATGTCGCACATATGACATACAGTGCCTTCAGAAAGTATTCACACCCCTTGACATTCTCCACATTTTGTTGTGTTACAAAGCGGGATAAAAATATATATATATTTTGTCAACGATCTACACAAAATACCCTGTAATGTCAAAGTGGAACAAAAATACTGAAAAATAAAACTCTTTATTTTTTAAATTTTTTTAGCCCGATTTCGTGGTATCCAATTGTTAGTAGCTACTATCTTGTCTCATCGCTACAACTCCCGTACAACCTCGGGAGAGACGAAGGTCGAAAGCCATGCGTCCTCCGAAACACAACCCAACCAAGCCACACCGCTTCTTAACACAGCGCGCATCCAACCCGGAAGCCAGCGGCACCAATGTGTCGGAGGAAACACCGTACACCTGGCGACCTGATCAGCGTGCACTGCGCCCGGCCTGCCACAGGAGTTGCTAGTGCGCGATGAGACAAGGATATCCCTACCGGCCAAACCCTCCCTAACCTGGACGACGCTAGGCCAATTGTGCGTCGCCCCATGGACCTCCCGGTCGCGGCCGGCTGCGACAGAGCCTGGGCACACTAATATATCTTGATTATGTACGTATTTAACCCCCCGAGTCAATACATGTTAGAATCACTGTTGGTAGTGATTACAGCTGTGAGTCTTTCTGGGTAAATTGTAAGATCTTTTTACACCTGGATTGTGCAACATTTGTGCAACATTCGTCTTGGTAAGCAACTCCGGTGTGTATTTGGCCTTGTGTTTTAGGTTATTGTCTTGCTAAAAGGTAAATTTGGCTCACATTGTCTGTTGGAAAGCAGACTGAATCAGGTTTCCCTCTAGGATTTTCTCAGATGCTTAGCTCTATTCTGTTTCTTTTTATTGCAAACAGGATGCATGTTTTGAAATATGTTGTATTGTGTACAGGCTTCTTTATTTTCCCTCTGTCATTTAGGTTAGTATTGTGGAGTAACTACAATGTTGTTGATCCATCCTCCAATCACAGCCATTCAACTCTGTAACTGTTTTAAAGTCACCATTGGCCTCATGGTGAAATCCCTGAGCGGTTTCCTTCCTCTCCGGGCAACTGAGTTATGGAGGATGCTAGTTAGGAAGGATGTCTGTATCTTTTTAGTGAGTAGGTGTATTGATACGCGATCCAAAGTGTAATTAATAACTTCACCATGCTCAAAGGGATATTCAATGTCTGCTTTTTTTTTCTCTTCCCATCTACCAATAGGTGTCCTTCTTTGCGAGGCATTGGAAAACCTCCCTGGTCTTTGTGGTTGAATCTGTGTTTGAAATTCACTGCTCGACTGAGGGAACTTACAGATAATTGTATGTGGGGTACAGAGATGAGGTAGTCATTCAAAAATCATTTGAAACACTATTATTGCACACAGAGTGAGTCCATGTAACTTATGTGACTTGTTAAGCATATTTTTACTCCTGAACTTATTTATAACAAAGGGTTGAATACTTATTGACTCAAGACACTTCAGCTTTTCATTTTATTCATTTGTATTCATTTGTAAAAAATAAATAAATAAAAAAATAATCAAAAAACAGAATTCCACTTTGAACTTATGGGGTATTTTGTCTAGATCAGTGACACATTTCAATTTAATCAATTTTAAATTCAGGCTGTAACACGACAAAATGTGGATAAAGTCAAGGGGTGTGACTGCATTCCGAAGGCACTGTATATCCAATGATCTTTAGAATTGAGAATCCAACATGTAGATAGACCTTATTAGGCAAACCCATGTTTTTCTACATTTAGGAAAGAAAGTTGCTCCACACTTATACGTTTCTGTAAAGCACACTTTTTAATATTCATGATTTACAAGAAGAAACACTGTACACGTACAACCTCAAATAAGAAATTGAAATCAATATAAACAGCGATATTGGTACATTGTTACACATTGTTATAAAAAAGAAAGAAACACTTGAGACAGTACCTCTCCAGAAATATCAAAACAAAGTGACAATCTACCATTTACAAGTTATGACGTTGGCCTAATACTGATTATAAACACACTGAACATGAAATGATTTCTATCCTCTATTCTTTTCAAAGCAGTAAAGTGCTTTATTCTGCCTAACTGTTGGGTGTTAATGGAAGGTATGCATCCCTTCCTGTGGACTCAAGGACTGTTTTTGCACAGAGTATTGGAAATGGCATTATTCACAACCCCTTTTTTTTATAATAGCATGTACTATGCACTTGAGAGGAGTGGCTGCGGTCAAAATAAGACACCACAACATTTTGAAACTGGAGTCATTCTCCTTTTTGTGCCACCCTATTTTACGCTAACCCATCAAGTACAGGTGCATCATGGTTAATTGTGGTATCAACGTGAACTACTAAACATGTCTGTTTGAATCAATATCGAAGCAAGTGCCATGCAGTGGAGAATTCAAGAACACATACAGTGGTGGCATGGCTTAGTATGTAAAAACTGTCTAGGTCAAATGTTGTGATTATGTATCTTCAAGGGAGATATATACACAATACAAATAACTTGCTCTGCAGTTTGAAATACAATTCCACACAAGATATTGCTGTAAAAGAAATATAGTGAAACACATCAACTGAATTAATTGTTCATGTGGTGGTGTATAGCTGAGTTGGAATCATGGGTCTAAATTCAGGAATTCCATATAAATTAATTGATTTTATAGCATATTGGGAGTGTTACTACTAATAAAGAATTCTATAAAAACAACCCATTTCATTTTAATACACATTTTGTAAAGTGATTAAAGCCACAGTCTGTGATTTGGGAAGCTGATTGTCAGTTATCTGATTGTCCTTATACACTCACTGCCTTGATTATTCTCAAATGAACTCAATCAATCTGACTTAAAGGCCTACCTTATGAACTAGGCATAAAAAGGGGGTCCTCTGTGATTATCTGCCAGTAGCATTGCCCACTAGATACAGTACCTGAGCGTGACTTTTCTACAACTGCATGGCTCTATCTAATACTGATGGTTAGCTTTCCCTCTTTGTTTCAGGCAACCGAGACATCACTTGAATCTATTTAGCCTGGCCAATTGACTGTACAGGGTGGCTTCGTCAATCCATACAATCGTATCAACAACCAGGGTAGTTATCCAACGTGACACAGGAGAAAATCATTCCAATACATCGGCTACTATAGACACAAGACTCAGGGGGTACATGTACTCCACCGAACTAAACAAAGGGTTTGGGGTTGAAATGTAAGACAACGGCGTGCTTCTGTTCTGGAACTATGATGCTTTAGCACAGGAGTGATGGAGAATTAACACGGTACGAAGATCATGACCACGCTGATGCACTCTTGTATGTACTTTGATTTAAATGGAAACTCTATACATCTGTCTGTCTGAACAGTTATACCTTAAGGAATCTAAATACACATGTTTACCTTTTTTCATTTGACCACAAATCTAATACATTTTACAGAACATCATGTACATATTTACACCAAAATAAAATGTTATTGATCTAATTGAGTACAGGTATGTGATGGCTTGTTCAATGGAATCTAGCCATACGATGACATCATGTGAGCATTTCGGTTTCAGGCTCAAATGTACTGACTTAATTATGACGAAGTCAACGGACTTATTAGTAAGCTGTACTGACTTGGCTGTACTGCCTTACAAAAAAACAATAGAGAAATTGTGCTACATACTGGTTGTCCTAAGCCAACCAATCTGTAAAGCAATATAAAAAAACAAACAACACTAAACCAGGCCCCTGATGGACATCAGAACAGAAGAGTCATCTCACTCGCTCCTCCTCTTCCTCGCATCCTCTATCCCTCTCTCTCTCAGTGAACATAGAGTCCCGTTCTCTCCATCTCGCTCTCCCCCTCCCCCTGTATCGCTCTCTCTCCCTCTTTCTCTCAGTGGACGTCACTTTCCATGAACTCCTCCTTGATGGAGTTCTTGTTGCTGCGTGACACTTTGCAGTCGGGCATGTCAAAGCCAAAGTCGGCCCACTCATCAGCGGCGGCAGCGACTGCCTGCGGCCCACCTCCCGGGCGGTTGGATGGGATGGTAATGGTGTGGCGCACACGGAAGTGTACGGCCTCCATGACACGCTGGCGCTGCAGCTCGCCGCCGGGGACGATGGCCATGGCGGCGGCTGCCATGTTGCTGCTGGAGCGGAGGAGCTGCTGGCCATAGTGGTCTTGATGGTGGGAGGAAGGAGGAGGTCCCACCCCGCCGCCCTGCTTCATGTCCTGCAGGCCCCGCCAGATGGCCAGACGAAACTGCTCTGGGATCTTTAGAGCACTCAGGTCCTAGAGAGAGAGACAGAGAGAGTGAAGGAAAGGATTGACAGAATGGGAGATAGAAAGGAAGGAGAAGAGAGAGAGAAAGGAAGGAGAAGAGAGAGGGAAAGGAAGGAGAAGAGAGAGGGAAAGGAAGGAGAAGAGAGAGGGAAAGGAGGAGAGTGAATAGTAGGAGGAGAGTGAATAGTAGAAGGAGAAAGAAAGTGAGAGATACTTAATAGACCTCAGGCCACAGTGATCCAACCAAACTTGACCCCCCCCCCCCCCTCTAGGACTGGAATGATTTACACTGCGTAAATTGCAGAGAGTGAATGGGTATTTTACCTCCATGGACAGAGTCTGGAGTTGGTAGAGACTCTGCAGGCCCTGCAATGTGAAGTAGTCGATGCAGTTCTGGCAGCCCAGACTGGTTAGAAAGCTGTGTGGAGAGAGAAGCAGTACCACTTAGATTTAAGACCAGAGTTAGTGTCCACTCCACCGCAGCCAAATTTATGTAGGGAGACAATGTCTACTTCGGTCTACTTCATGTGATTAAAATCCACTACCAGAGTTAACTGTAATTTTATTAAACGGTTAACTATGTCAGAAATGTGCTTGTCTGTACAGATGTAGGATCTTAATTTGATCACCCGGTTGCAGGAGAACCTTCTTGCAATGCAGGACATTTTTAACGTGTAGTGTATTTGAGGTTTAAAAAGGCTTCTGAAGTTGGTCATTTTCATTTCGAAAGTTCAGACTTGATTTTCCCTTCTGAAAAATATATCAACCCCTACAGAAATGTCCATGAATTATAATCCACATAATAATTCACATGTTTGGTTGCAGCAGGATTATTTTCCTGCTGTAGCAAAACTGGCTTAAACTTAAGATCCTACATCTGTACCTATCGTAAAACTAAAATGATGGTTACATGTCCAATAAGGAACAAAGAATATTACGATCAATTACAAATGGAACAATTTCTCAATGACTATGGTTATTAATTTCCCGTCAAATCAAATTCATGCAGTTGTATTAAAGATTCATAAAAGCCAATTTGGTTGAATTAAAACCTTTATTATAAATACATGGATATAAAATTCTCGTCTACAAACACTTTAAACAAAACAAAATGTACAAAACAGTATACGATAATAACCATGTTCATTCTAATGCTGCTTTTTGTCTGGGTACAAACGGTGCAAAATGGAAGCCCTAACATTATGACAAAACAACGTCTTAGTTTGAATGCAATGCTAGGCACTAATAGATTAGGAAAATATGTTTCTAATGTTCCAATACCGATTTCTCTTGTATTCTGCATATGATTAGAGGGAATTAATGGAAATAAGATGCTAAGATGGACAAGTTGTTCATTTAGATTTGAAAAACATAATATTGGAATTCTCTGATGGGTAAACATACTGTATTGCTAATACAACTCCCCAAACCGTAGGAAAGTGAAACAGCAACCTATTCCTCCAAATCCGACCAGCAGAGCATTCACTTAACATTGCAACAAAACCCCAGAAATGTCTTACTATCAGAACAAAGTAATGGAATAACGATTCATTAAAGCTTGGTGGAATTTTTGTCCAGTTTCTTTTAATTTCTCTACAGTCTTATACAGTTCAATGTAAATGGCTGAAGTAGGTACACAAAATGGCTGTGTTCTCTGTGAGAGAAACAATATGACCCAAATTATTCTAAGCTGCTCTGGGACATATTATAGGCAGAGAAACCAAGGAAGATGAGAGAAACTACCCTCCATGTTGGCAAACATGTCATGACAGCACCATTCCCATTTCAATCCTTACCAGAATATAAGGAACTTTTGGTGCCAAGATGGCGACTGCAGAGATCTCAAACTGAAAAGGCCCTATAATCTATTTATCATAGATGGCTCTGACTGTTGGCTTGTGTCAGTGGGAGAGGAAGACAGTGTCATTGGAGGGGGAGGTACCTGACTAGGCTGGGGTCAGGGTTATACGGAGGGGGAGGGGTGCAGTGCGACGTGGACAACATGGACTGGCCGCCCCCATGTCCCCCGTTCATGTCACTGTTGGTCTGCATGTGGTGACTGTTGAGCATGTTGGGACCTGTGGGAGAGGGGACAGGAACAAATCAATAGGAGCAATCAATAGGACAATGCTCTCAGAATGATGTCATTCAGAGGTTTTTCAGAGGTTTGCCTTAGTAGCTTCTAATGACTAGCCTCGTTCCACCATCCTGATCTCGCAAGATAACCTGATCCAGCATCCTGACTGCTGCGCTATCTAATGGCACCCATTTGCTGTGGTAATATATATATATACACACACACATTCCCCCCAATTCCCCTGACAAACACTCACCCACGTGCCCCATGTTGGGGAGGGGGTTTTGCTGAGACTGATGGCTCCCATGGCCCCCGTGCAGCTTGTTCATGTTGGACAGGGGAGATCCATAGGAGGACGGTGATGCTACGTGGCTCCTGGGAATTGGAGGGGAGGAGAGGGAGATGACGGAAGTGTGTAAGAGTGTAATATTTGTATGTGTGTATGCATGGACGGAATGAGTGTATTTGGGTTTAAGTGTATGTGCGTGCACCTGTGTCTGTGTGTGTGTGTGTGTGTGTGTGTGTGTGAGAGAGAGAATGTGTTTGTGTGCATGTGTATTTATGTGTGTATGTGTTTTGTGTGTTTGTGCATTTTGCATGTATGCATATTTGAGCTGGTGTGTGGCTGACTTACTGTCTCTGAAGCAGCTGTTGCTGCTGTTGTCTGTAGGAGTCCACCAGCTGCTGTGGTACGAACTCCACCAGCTCTAGACTGTCCTTGATTTTCATCAGCAGGTCAAAGTTCTCTCTGCCGCGCACCTGCACACACACATATAATATATATATATACAGTAGTTATATGATACAGTATATATAATAGTTATATCATACTACCGGTCAAAAGTTTTAGAACACCTACTCATTCAAGGGTTTTGCTTGATTTTTTTACTATTTTCTACATTGTAGAATAATAGTGAAGACATCAAAACTATGAAATAACACATATGGAATCATGTAGTAACCAGCTTTGCACACTCTTGACATTCTCTCAACCAGCTTCATAAAAGTTCATTTGTGGAATTTCTTTCCTTCTTAATGTGTTTGAGCCAATCAGTTGTACTGTGACGAGGTAGGGTGGGGGGGTGGGGTGGGGGGGGGTGTATACAGAAGATGGTCTTTTACCAAATAGGGCTAAGTCCATATTATGGCAAGAACAGCTCAAATAAGCAAAGAGAAACAACAGTCCATCATTACTTTCAGACATGAAGGTCAGTCAATACGGAACATTTCAAGAACTTTGAAAGTTTCTTCAAGTGCAGTCGCAAAAACTATCAAGCGCTATGATGAAACTGGCTCTCATGAGGACCGCCACAGGAAAGTAAGACCCAGAGTTACCTCTGCTGCAGAGGATAAGTTCATTAGAGTTAACTGCACCTTGGATTGCAGCCCAAATAAATGCTTCAGAGTTCAAGTAACAGACACATCTCAACATCAACTGTTCAGAAGAGACTGTGTGAATCGGGACTTAATGGTCGAATTGCTGCACAGAAACCACAACTAAAGGTCACTAATAATAAGAAGAGAATTGCTTGGGCCAAAAAACATGAGCAATGGATATTAGACCGGTGGAAATATGTCCTTTGGTCTGATTAGTCCAAATTTGAGATTTTTGGTACCAACCGCTGTGTCTTTGTGAGACAGAGTAGGTGAACGGATGATCTACACGTGTGATTCCCAACGTGAAGCACGGAGGAGGAGTTGTGATGTTGTGGGGGTGCTTTGCTGGTGGCTGTCTGATTTATTTAGAACTCAAGGCACACTTAACCAGCATGGCTACCACAGCCTTCTGCAGCGATACGCCATCCCATCTGTTTTGCGCTTAGTGGGACTATAATTAGTTTTTCAACAGGACAATGACCCAACACTCCTCCAGGCTGTGTAAGGGCTTTTTGACCAAGAAGGAGAGTGATGGAGTGCTGCATCAGATGACCTGGCATCCACAATCACCCGACCTCAACCCAATTGAGATGGTTTGGGATGAGTTGGACCGCAGAGTGAAGGAAAAGCAGCCAACAAGTGCTCAGCATATGTGGGAACTCCTTCAAGACTGTTGGAATAGCATTCCTTGTGAAGCTGGTTGAGAGAATGTCAATAGTGTGCAAAGCAGTCATCAAGGCAAAGGGTGGCGGCTTTGAAGAATCTAAGTCAAAAATATATTTGGATTTGTTTAACACTCTTTTAGTTACTACATGATTCCATATGTTATTTCACAGTTTTGATGTCTTCACTATTATTGTACGATGTAGAAAATAGTAATTAGACGTATATCTATCGAGGGGGTGTGGCCAATATACCACGGCTAAGGTCTGTTCTTAGCACGACGCAACGTGGAGTGCCTGGATACATCCCTTAGCTGTGGTATATTGGCCATATACCACAAACCCCTGAGGTGCCTTATTGCTATTATAAACTGGTTATAAACGTAATTACAGCAGTATACGGTCTGATATACCACTGCTGTCAGCCAATCAGCATTCAGGGCTCGAACCACCCAGTTTATAAATAAATAAATATATCTTACAGGCATATAGTAAATCTCCTCTTCACCATGCCGCCGTCTCTTCATGCCTGGACTAGGAATGTTTGGAGGGGTCTGTTTGAAAGCTAAATGTTGGGAGTACAAACAATGATTTAATATCATGAAAATTAGCAATAGGATTTTTACAAAGACATTCCTAATATAAATATGCACAAATTATTGCATCGTTTTTATTGCACTGGTGTATATGTTTGCATTGTGATCTGTGTCACTGTATGTATGTGTGGGCCCTGGTCAAAAGTGATGCGCGATATAGGGAATAATGTGCCATTTCAGACTCACCCCAAGCGAAATGACCAAACATTTTGTAATGGTGTAGAGAGAGAGAGAGAAGGGCGACTCACTGCGCTTGTTGGCGTTGTTGTCGTTCTTGGACATGTTGTCGCTCATGGTCTGCTGCTCCCTGAAGTGGTCTTCATCTGCCTTGCGATCTCGCCCCGGACAGGCGCATATCCGCCCTTCAAACGACCTTCGTCCCAGCACCTGACCACTAATTGCAACAAAGAAAGGCATAATATATCATACGTTAATTTACAAGGCGTTGAAAGGCCTCATATGCTTACAACAGGTAATAAATAATATATTATAAATGTATGCCCTTATTAAAGTTATCAAAATATTTTGTTACACTTTACATATGCTATAAAAATAGTCACACACTCTATATATAAACTCTATATATAAAGTGTAGGTAAATCACCCACGTTTCGGCATCACTGTGCCTTCTTCAGGGTGACCCAATAAATTACTGGGAGTTTATATACAGCGTGTGCGACTCTCTTTATTTTTATGGCTTATAGTTTATTCGCCGTTAGTCGGCACCTCTACATAAAATCATTTTCTCCGGGTGTGCGACCAGCTCATGTTTTTTATTACACTTTTTATATGAGCCATGTGTTTAGTAATGCACTTGAAATACATTCTAGATTTTTATGGATTTATATAGGCTCATCAGGAGCCATTGACTATGAATGCGTACAGCATGTTTATTGTGAGACAGGTGTGCAAAAAGGCAGTTCAATCAGCTGTGAATTGTTGACACACACATGCACACAGGCATGAGCACACACACACACACACACACACACACACACACACACACACACACACACACACACACACACACACACACACACACACAATGTCATGGACTTACTCGCGTGTCTCTAGGGTGATGATGATGAGGATGGGTCTCCTGTTCATCCCTCCCACACAGCTGCTGTTGCACATGAAGTTGTAGAGGATGGTGGTGAACTCTGTCCCCACCTATCAGAGAGAGAGACCTTTACTGGCCAGTCAATCGTCAGCCAGCTTGCCAATCACCAGACAGTGATAGCCAAAGCACCACATCATAACCCCCCATGATGACACACTGAAGATTCCCATTTAAAATAAAGCAAAGTTAATAGACTGAAAGACACAACCTTTATCAGACCAGGGCTTCGCTTGTGTGAAACCGGCCCTAACGCATCAGACTGAATGTTAAGGGACAAAATATAAGCTGTATATTTTATTACCTCTAGATGGCAGTGTTGCCATAATGTTACATAGCAAAAGTCAGACATGGGACCTATTTTGAACATATCAATCAAAATCATGGGCAACTAAAATATAAAGTTGTAAATAGGTATACTACATCTAAATAAGTTATTAGTACAAAGACTGTTGTTTTCTAGGTGATTTTAAATGTTAACCAACCACCATGTTCTATTGCTGGGGTAGGCAAACTTGGCCCTGGAGTGTTATACAGACACATTATGTTTTTAATGGAACATTTGTGTTTTAAGACCTGGCAGACCAGGTGTGATGAATTTAACCAATCACTGTTGGTGAGGTGATTGGTAGAACCGGTTGTGTTGCCTGGTTGGGACAAAATTCAGTAGTGGCTCCGGCACTCCAGAGTCCAGCACCAGGGTGGCCTACAAATATTCTACCGTATTGGGTGAGTGTGGGCGTTCCTAGCTGAGGGGAGCCACTCACCTGTGGGTTCTCGTAGGGCAACATGACACTCTGCCTGCATGTGACGGGGTCGTCCACATACTGGGACAGGTTGTTGCCCTCCACCCTGATCAGGTGGCTGGCTGGGGCCGCTTGGCCTGGGGGATGGAGAGGAGGGGGGGTTACAGGTCAATCAATCTCTCCATCCATTTAAACCTTCTTACATTTTTATACTAAACCAAAACTACACTGAAGCAGTCTCTTTGGACCAGAGGTCCTATTGAAATGCCATTTCAGTAGAATTGTTGTATATTTCTGTCATATAGCAGACATTCTTATGAGGGCGGTATACCATAAGTGCATTTAAGGTAGTCCAACAACCACATCATACTAGCACTGTTGTGAGTCAAATCTGTTGTGGGATACGGGTCGATGACACGAACTGATATGCCTATCAAGGTGGTGTGGTTGCTTACTGTCATTGAAGTCCCGTCCCAGCTCGTGGTTGGGGCAGCGTTTGACTACCTCGGTGACATGCTCCGCTTTCTTGTAGACAGGCATGGCACGGATGACACTGGCGTGGGGCGGGGCCGAGGACAGCTTGATCTGGATTGGACAGGTCTTGGCGATCTGACAGTAGAGCTTCTTCAGCAGTGGGGAGTACTGAGGAGGGGCAAAACATAAGGGGGATGTTATTTTTGACTAGTCACCGTTGTGGTGTCATTTTTTTTGTTACTTATCAAAAATCTCATCCACTTTGTATCCTTCAGGTATAATGCTTTTTTAAAAAGTTATAATTTATGAGCAGGAATGAGCCTTTATGTCTTAGCATGTTTCAGCATGATAATGCACTGCTCCATGTTGCAAGGATCTGTACACAATTCCTGGAAGCTGGAAATGGACCAGTTCTTCCATGTCCTGCATGCTAACCAGAGACATCACCAATTGAGCATGTTTGGGATGCTCTGGATTAACGTGTACGACAGCGTATTCCAGTTCCCGCCAATACCAGAAACTTCACACAGCGATTGAAGAGGAGAGGGACAACATTCCACAGTCCACAATCGACAGCCTGATCAACTCTATGCGAAGGAGATATGTCACGCGGCATGAGGAAAATGGTGGTCACACCAGATACTGACTGGTTTTCTGATCCATGCCCCTACCTCGGAATTACGAGTCATGTGAAATCCATAGATTAGGGCCTAATGAATTTATTTCAGGTGACCAATTTCCTTATGTCACATCTGCTCCTGCCACGCCCTCTAGTGCTCATCCGGTGCCTCCTTGACCTGCCGCCACTCCCCCAGTTCTTTCTCTGTCTGTCTGTCTGTCTGTCCGTCCGTCCGTCCGTCCGTCCGTCCGTCCGTCTGTGTTGGAGTCAGAGCAGATCCCCACCAGCTGCAACCTGGTCCATAATCAAGACCTCTACAAATCCTCAGTGACAATAACTCAGTAAAAATCGTTGAAATTGTTGCATTTCTATTATTGTTAAGTGTATTTATTGGTGATGTCTAAAAAAATGTACTCTCTCAAACCAGAGTGATGGTATTACTAGGGTATGAGATGGAAGGTTATGAACACGGTTATCATGTCAGATTAGTAGGACTAGAACAAATTGAGTGATTTGAAACATGAGGCAAAATACATTAAGTATTTTTGAAGGCTGTAAAATTGGCTCCATCATGTCATAAATAAAAGGACTATTCGGTTGCTGGAAGGAACATGATTACCATCTACCAGGCTGGACTTGCAGGTGTTGTAGCAAAGTGAGTAATAATTCCTGGAGGGAAGCATGTCAGTTCAAAAAGCCGTGTGTGTGAAAAAGTTAAATGGAAGAGTTAGTATGAGTTCAGTAGGGACTGCAAACATAATACAATCAAATCATAACTGTAGCCCTATTCAAACTCCAAACGGATATTCAATATCACAAGCTTGCTCAATTGAAGCAAGTCTACTGAGGAAAGCACCAACTACATTGGAGATACTCAGCTAAGATGCTATCATAGCCAGGCAGTGATGTATACTGCGAGTCTGCATTCAGCAGGACTTGAAACAGTTCTTCAGTGCAAATGTTTGGATATCTAACTGAAGTACATAAGTGCAAGTGAAAAGAGCCCTTTGTACTCTTTGACAGGCACGTCTGCCATTACCGATGCTGGCAGTCATCCTACTAAAAAGGAGGTTCAAATACATCCAAACTTATGGGAATGGGGGGCGTTTCTTAGCGGACAAGCTTCAACATGCCCCAACACTATCAAGAAAACCCCAAAATCCACCTGAGGATATCAAACCTTCCAGGAAAGACCGTTTTGTGGATTTGCTACAATGACTCTAAATGCAGATGTAACATTTTTCCCAAAAGCCCTGGTATAGAAATAAACATGTACTGTTTTCAATGCAGAGAGCCATACGCTTTAGTCATTGATGCTACAATAGCATTAACATGCTGTTCATACTCCAGTCAGTGGAATTAATCACTGATCATTTTGTTCTATTCTTAGGCCATGGTGAAAATGATTGAAAATAGTGGACTTTTCCATTTTAATTACACACCATCATCATAAACTGTGGGGGAAATACGTCATCTTTGTAGACTATCATCTTTTGTTCTGTGCTGTTCAATGTCAAAAATCCCCCATGGCGAATCCAACAGACAGCTTTGGGGGTGGGGCAGAGAAGGACAAATCTCTGAATTCCATATTGAGATACCGTTACTAAGCCTCCTGCAACCCTGCACCACTCAACCCACCTCACTCCAATCCCTTCTCCTCGCCCGCCCCCGGCCATAGCATAGACTTGAGACGTATGCGTAAAGCGGAAGCAAAATATTTGGGCACAAAATCACCTCTTCCCATCCTTAGCCTGCAAGTTCAGACAGATCAGCCATACTTTGAATAAATCATTTGAAGCTGCAAAACCACAACATTTTCACAGATTCAGGGATTTTTTTCCCCCAGTGATTGAGCTGAGTAGCATTAACAGATCCCTCGGATGCAGTCGAAAGGTTACTGTTCTCTGAACCCGCAAAACGACCCTTGCTAACCAGCATTTCCAAATCTGATTCTAACAGATATTGATTATTAGTGACACTTAGCCTGAGATAAGTGTACTGTACTTAAAATGTTACCACAAATTTCCAATTGATGTGCATGGTACATGCAAATATTCTGTGCATGGATTTCTCAAGTTCCGGTTCGACCCACACAAATCGATACGTTCTACTCTAGCTAATGCTTGTGGCCCGTGCAGGAATCAAACCCACAGCCCGGTTGTTGCCACCAGCACCAAGGTTATCTACAATACTGAGTCATTGGAACCACACTGAATACAAAATGAAGCCCATATGAATCAATAAGCATCATATGAGTTACATGTGCTGGGCAGATGGGGATCATTTTGATAGGTTCAGTCACAGCTCAGAGCATGGCAGAGCAATAAATCACTCTCTGTGTCTCTGTATGCAGCTGAGAGAGCGAGATGTCTGGACTTGTCCACTGACACATCTCCCTTCACTTATTCTACTTATTCATCATTGTTTTATTGAAAGGTACGGAACTCCCATATCACATCGACTGGAGAGCGAGTTCCACAGACAAGGGCGTTCCACAGACGAGAAAAGCCGAGTCACGAGCAAGCCCAATGCTGAGATGGATGGGCAGATGGATGGATGGATCGGTGAATGGATAAGTGGATGGAGGAATGAGTTAAGAAAGGTGTTGAGTGAGAGAGGAAGATAAAGTGCAAGAGAGGATAGAATGAGAAAGCGGTGCTAAAATTGGTCTAGGAGATGGAGAAGTGTATTGGAGGAAGAAGAGGTTGAGGGGGATTAAGAGGGAGAGGAGGATGTGCATGCTAGGAGATGGAGAAGTGTATTGGAGGAGGAAGAGGATGTGCATGCTAGGAGATGGAGAAGTGTATTGGAGGAGGAAGAGGATGTGCATGCTAGGAGATGGAGAAGTGTATTGGAGGATTAAGAGGGAGAGGAGGATGTGCATGCTAGGAGATGGACGAGTGAAGAGGAAGAAGAAGACAGACGGAACTCTATACAGTCAGCCAGTCCAGTGGACCATATGTGCAGGTCCAGACAAGCTTGTGGGGAACGAGTGATAATTGCCATACTGTCATCCCTGTGGACATGCTCTGGCTTGCCTATCGCAAAGTCAGTTAACTGTCCAAATACGTTAACACACTGCAGTCCTCCTCGACTATATCCCACATCCCATTAATCATAGATGAGCATCAACAACACTTTCCCGAATCCCTCTCTACGCACATGGCAAAGAAAGAAATGAGTCTCTTGGATAAGAAGTGGAAATTCTATAGCGTTCTATGTGAATTCCCCCAAGGTGATTTGATGAGCTTTAATTGCTGTTTGGGAGCATTTGGGAGATGTAGAAGTATATAATCATCTTTTGTTTCACCAAAATCCACCCAAAGAAATCCTGTCAGAAGTCACTGACCATCAAATCAAGCTTTATTTAGCACATTTAATAAATGGAATGTGACGCAATGTGCTTTACAAGAAAAAACAAATAAACAATGAAAATACAATGTGCTTTACAGGAAAAAACAAATAAACGATGAAAATACAATGTGCTTTACAGGAAAAAACAAATAAACGATGAAAATACAATGTGCTTTACAGGAAAAAATAAATAAATTATGAATACAATGTGCTTTACAGGAAAAAACAAATAAATGATAAATACAATGTGCTTTACAGGAAAAAACAAATAAACGATGAAAATACAATGTGCTTTACAGGAAAAAACAAAAATGATAAATACAATGTGCTTTACAGGAAAAAACTAATAAACAATGAAAATATAAGCTGAAATATTTACTACACTATAAACATAACAAACTAAATGACACAAACTGAACAACTAAAAAGCACCCTAATGAAAAGCAAAGTTAAAAATATGTTTTAAGATCTCTTTTAAATATGCCCACAGTTTCGGCCCCCACAGGTTCTCTGGCAGGCTATTCCAGAGGCTGGGGCCATAGTAACTAAAGGCTGTCTCTCCATGCCTCTTGGTTCTAGGCTTTGGGATAGTTAAAAGGCCAGTGCCAGAGGACCTGAGGGACCTACTGGGTACACAACTTAAAAGCATGTCTGACATGTATTGGGGTGCACAATCATGGATTGATTTAAAAACCTATATTTAATAACCAAATTAATTATATAACTCACACGCATAGAGCTTAAAACAGGTGTATTGTGTGCTCTCCGTCTGGTCTTGGTCAATACCTGTGCTGCAGCATTCTGTATGTGTTGCACTTGACCAATAGCTTTTTTGGGTAGACCAGATGGGAGAGCATAAAATTAAAGTAGTCAAGCCTGCTTGTAATAAAAGCATGGATGAGTCTCTCTGTATCAGCCTGAGAGAGAGACGGACACACCTTGGCAATGTTCCTCAGGTGGTAAAAAGCTATTTTGGTCACATTCCTAATGTGTGATTTTAAAATTTTGTTCAGAATCTAAACTAACACCTATGTTTTTTACCTGGTGTTTTATCTTTATTGCCCGTGAATTAAAATGTGCGGCCAGATTCTCTCTCTGTGCTTTGGCTCCAACAATTAGCTGGAGGAAGTTGTGAGTCTTCCAAGTATTTAAATCACTAATACAGTCTAATAATTTATCTGTGGAGCTAAAATCCTCTGGTGACCCAGAAAAGTAAAGTTGTGTATCGTTTGCGTAGCAGTGAAAATCAATGCTGTGCTTTCTGATAACGCGGACTGGGGGTAACATATATATATATATATATATATATATATATATATAACTGAACAGCTGGTCTCTTTTGAAGTGGTTGTTGCTTTGGGAATAATGAGCTACTGTTGCACTTGCAAACATCTCCAAATGTGGATCAAATTAATTGAGAATTTTGTTCACTAAGAATAACTGCAGGCCTACCTATACAAGCGCAGAACAATCTAAATGCATATCTGCAGTCTAAAAAGACGCGTTGTTTATGTACCTACTAGTTATCATTATTACTGGAAGTGTATTGATGTTGCTCATGGCTCCACAGCTCCGGGTAAAAGTTGCCTTTTTAAGCACAATCTGTTCAAGATTTCACAAATTGATGTTAGATGGTTCCTCACCCTGAAAGTAGTCCATGTGCCAGGAGAAACTGTAATCGATTTGGTTTTCACAGCCACAAACCTCAGCTAACTTTAGCTACCGGTAGCTAAAAATCAATGGAAGTGAATAGGGAATGTTTGCATGTTGTTTTTGTTTTGTTTTTTACAGCCAAATCACCTTTAATTAAGTAACTAAATATGGAGTTGATTTTGTTGATTTGACCAGGAAATGTTGACAATTGCACACACGCCACATTTACTTTCATTGATTGTTAGCTAGTTGTGGCTAAAGTTGGCTGGGAAAGGTGTGTAAGGGTAATGACTTGTCAGCAGATAGTCTAGCATCTCCACTACAAGATTTAATCCATGCTTGAAATCTATATGATAAACTCTGTACACTTGATATACACAAACAGAAATATATAAACATAACATCTACTGCTGATCCCTTGTTTCATGAGCTGAATTTTAAAATCCCATATAATTTCCCTACGCACAAAAAGCTTATTTCACTAAAATGTTGTGCACGAATTTCTTTACATCCCTGTTAGTGAGCATTCTACTTTGCCAATATAATCCATCCACCCGACAGGTGTGGCATATCAAGAAGTTAATTAAACAGCATGATCAATACACAGGTGCACCTTGTGCGGGGGACAATAAAAGGCCACTTTTAAAATGTGCAGTTTTGTCACACAACACAATGCCACAGATGTCTGAAGTTTTGAGGGAGTGTTCAATTGGCATGCTGACTGCAGGAATGTCAACCAGAGCTGTAATGTTCATTTCTCTACCATAAACTGCCTCCAATGATGACTGACTTCCTTATAAGAACTGTAACTCAAAATTGTTGCATGTTGCGTTTTATATTTTTGTCCAGTATAATGTTGTATCATGTATTAATGTAAAGAGTTTGAGTTTGATATAATGCACAAAAAGTGACAACACCTTTACCTATTGATATGCTTCATGTATAGATGACTATTTTGATTGATACATATCAAAACAGGAGCTACCTGCTCCAAAGCCTGATGCAGAGTGTCTATGGAAATTTGTGTGAGTAAAAGAGTGCGAGGATGTAACACCAGAAAAGGTGGCTAATTGATTCCAATTCTATGTGTGTTTACGTGTGTGAATGTGTGTTCGAATATCCTCATTATCAAGTGTGTGTGCGTGTTACCAAGCTGTGGCAACACACACATGCAGACAGGCAGTGGTGTGGATGGGGTAGACTTAGCGAAAGGATGTGCGGTCGGTGTCTGACTCTATGGGCATGTTCGGGCCTGCGTCCTGACTGTGAGAGGCTAATAGCTGGGAAGAGCAGCTCCTGACACGCTGGGATGCAGAGCATGCTCCGGCCTGTCCCTTTCTCATCCCAATCCACACCCAGCCGAGTGGCGGAGCGTTGTCGGAGCATCGGGAGCGCCGATGGGTCGTTATTGGAAAAGGGCTGAGGCGTTAGATGTCATTTTCATCCCATCATGACACTTCTTGCTCTGAGAGCTCCAGGAATGTTTGAAGTTTTGGAGGCAAAGGGCTCATTTGAAGGATGGATGGTGCATGCTTGGGAGCAATTATCCCTAATACAGAATAATGTGTTGTTTACCAGACAGACACCCAAGACACCCATAACAGCAGCTATGAGATCACTTGTAAATAGAGTGGCTTAAAGTAATCTTGGGTAGATTCGTTCAGTGTGAATAATCATGATGGGGGTTTTTATGAAACACAAGGTATTCTTTGTGTTGTGTTGTGCCTTCTATTCTATTCCACCTACAGTAACCAAAGCAGGTGTCAACTCCCTCAAATAGCCAATACTGCAGTCTAAAACTGATGACTGCTGTCAGTCAAGTAGTTAGTGTATTCAATTCAATGTTCATTCCCAAGGACAGATTGTTGCTGGGCTGTAAATGGCAACAACATGGTAACTATAGCCTACAATACATAAGACCGTACAGACTCTCCACACAGACACAACAGCACTCCAAATCCTCATCAGTCCAGGTAAAAGGGAACATTTTAAAGTTCAAAAGTGTCATTGAAAAGGTCCTATTGGCAAGGGCAACTCATTGGAGTGGCAATGTCACCTTTTAATACATTTTTTAAACACATAACGAGCTGCTTGCAAACACAAACCAAGTCTGTCTGAACAGCAGCCATAGTATTTAAGGAGTTAATCTCTCCAAAGCCCAGTGCCTCCTACAGTAGCTGAGAGGTAACGGCCAAAACTAGGAGGTGAAGTCAATATGCCCCTATGCCATTCCCCATAGCCTGGGCCCGCACAAGCCTGCAACCACCCAGCCTCTTCTCCTACCTTAACCCTTTCAAGTCCACCACACAGTGTCTCAACTCCCACAGACACTGATCCCCAAGCCGATTCATGTTCAAGCACGGGCCCGACGCAGGATTAAAGGTGTTACACACTCTTCTGCCATTTTGGGAATCCCCCTGCATTAGAAGCAACTCTTTCATTCCTATCGGCTTGACGGTAAGCTATTTTCTTTTCAGAAACTCACGCTTGACATGTTACTAGTAGCCCAAAAAAGCATTTGCGATGCAAATGGTCCACGAATGGACTTGACAAACATTGTTATGTTCTGTCTTGGGGGTTTCGTTGATTTGTTGTCCTACTCGAGTACAAATGCTCCTTTTGTTTAGTGCTTTGGGTAGGAGTTGCCTGTGGGCACAGATCTAGGATCAGTTTACTGTCTCCCAAATCCAAACCATAACCATTAGAAGAGAGAAAATGCTAAACTGACCTTGGTGCTTAGTATAGAGATATAATCCTGAATCCATAAATATCTCATTTACATAAGTATACACACCTCTGAGTAAATACTTTGTAGAAGCACCTTTGGCAGCGACTATAGCTGTGAGTCTTTCTGGGTAAGTCTCTAAGAGCTTTCCACATCTGGATTGTGCAACATTTGCCCATTTACTCTTTTCAGAATTCTTCAAGCTCTGTCAAATTGGTTGTTGATCATTGCTAGACAACCATTTTCAGGTCTTGCCATAGATTTTCAAGTAGATTTAAGTCAAAACTGTAACTCGGCCACTCAGGAACTTTCATTGTCTTCTTGGTAAGCGACTCCAGTGTTGATTTGTTCATGAGTTGTAGGTTATTGTCCTGCTGAAAGGTGAATTCATCTCCCAGTGTCTGGTGGAAAGCTCCATTCCTTTATTTTTTATCCTGAAATATTACACAGTCCTTAACGATTACTAGAATACCCATAACATGATTTTGCCACCACTAGACTTGAAAATATGGAGAGTGGTACTCAGTAATGTGTTGGATTTGCCCCAAATCATTTTTTGCAATATTACTTTAGTGCCTTGTTGCAAACAGGATGCATGTTTTGTAATATTTTTACTCTGTACAGGCTTCCTTCTTTTCACTGTCAATTAGGTTAGTATTGTGGAGTAACTACAATGTTGTTGATCCATCCTCAGTTTTTAATTAACCTAATGACAGAGTGAATGATAAATGATTAACACCTGTTAATGTTTTAAAGTCACCATTGGCCTCATGGTGAAACCCCTGAGTGGTTTCCTTCCTCTCCGGCAACTGAGTTAGTAAGGACCTCTGTATCTTGGTCGTGACTGGGTGTATTGATACACCATCCAAAGTGTAATTAATAACTTCACCGTGCTCAAAGGGATATTCAATGTCTGCTTTTTTTACCCGTCTACCAATAGGAGCCCTTCTTTGCGAGGCATTGGAAAACCTCCCTGGTTTTTGTGGTTGAATCTGTGTTTAAATGTACTGCTCGACTGAGGGACCTTACAATTATCTGTATGTGGGGTACAGAGATGAGGTAGTCATTCAAAAATAATGTTAAACACTATTATTGCAGACGGTCGAGACAACTTATTATGTGATTTGTTAAGCACATTTTTACTCCTGAACGTATTGAGGCTTGCCATAACAAAGGAGTTACTTATTGACTCAAGACATTTCAGATTTTCGCTTTTTATTAATTTAGAACATTTTAGAAAAATATTATTCCATTTTGACATTATGGGGTATGTGTGTAAGCCAGTGACAAAAAAATCTAAATGTTTTATTCAATTAAAATTCAGGATGTAACACGTAAAAATGTGGAAAAGTTCAAGGGGTGTGACTGCTTTTTGAAGGCACTGTATATTTACGTGAATCCAAACATCTATTCTTCATTTGTCTGTCTAGAACAAATTGAGAACAACACTTTTTTTTTGTAACATTCATATTTCAGTTGGATACCATTCATATTCTAATTCCATATTTTATAATAGGGGACCAATTATAACAATCATCCCAGACTTTTACAAATCCACTTTTTCTGCGAGGTCATCTTCTTTCCCCTAAGCATTTGCCAAACAAAATGATGAATTAATGTAAATACAGGGTATATTTTCACACCGAGATACTTAACATTGTTCTCCCACTCTGTCTAACTACTGCGTTCAGGTAACAATACTGCTTTAATTGTTCCGTCAGGCAGACACGAAAGGCAAGGCAGTTTAGTGCAGGGTGCTACCTTAAAGGCCCACTCTGTGATATTTACGGTCATTTTTTTGTATGTATATCAAAGGGACAATCTGTGATTTGTACATCAATTTTTGTACTTTTAAATAATGAAATGTATACCCATTGATTCTTGAAGAATATAACTTACCAATGCGTCACAAACTTACTTCAACTGTTATACCCCATCAGAACCCCCAAATATAAGCTTGTTTTACTCCATTGTTTGTAGACAATATAATTGTGAACAAACACTGTATAGCCTCAAAACATGGTTAAAACTATAATTTTGATATCACAGATGGTCAGTCCTTACATCCATAGATCTGTCTATGAATTTGAGAATGGTTACACAGCAGTCCTTCAGCTGTACCAAAACAGTGGTGGGTAAACTCTTTGTTATTGTTTGAACTGCAGATTGCCCCTTTAATTATATAAACACATTGATTCTTGAAGAATAGGAATTTGAGAGTAGTTGGTTTACATTTCTCCAGCCCCATCGCTCAGCTTAATTGCAAATCAAGTGGAGGGGCAACCATTTTGTGATTTTTCAAATAAAGCAGTGGGCCTGTAAGGAGTGTATTACTCAGTGTGTATCACCCTGTGTGTGCGCTGCTCAGTCAAGTCGTTTTCTGTCTCTACTTGAATATCGCCCGACCTCAGTCCTCAGGTAGAAGTGTTTCGGATTTGTAACAACATAGTTCATCTGTTCTCATTCAACATAAGGTGATGGATTCCAACTATCAATCATACAAACTATAGAATATAAGAAATCAAACACTAACACCAATTCTGCAATTACAGTAGGCTCCTCTCCTAAAATCTGTCAAAGGAAGGGCCCATAGATTATCCTGATGTAAAAAAACGTTGGCCCCTGTAAATTGTCTAGTTCCAACAACGGAGCTGGTGTTTTCCGAGTGTGTCCTCAGTCGCCATGAGACAGGTAAGGGGAAAAGCTTGTGTCAAAGAACAGTTGACAGACACATTGGAGAGGAAGCCTATGTGTGGGGACAGAGTGGAGCCCCGGAGCGACGCGGGTGACAGCCAAGAGAAGGGCTGAAGAAAGACGTAACTCGGTGGTGGGTCAGAAGGCAGCGCCTCAGTGGCCGGGGGATCCTTTTACAGATCCTTACTGCCATCGAGCCCTGAATAAAGTCCCCCACGCTTGAGTATGCTTGACAGACACAGCCAAAAAGCCCCCACAGGCAAGGAAACACAGGTTCACGTTTCAAACAGAGGTCAACTCTGTAACAATCCGGGGCGACACCTTTCGGGAGGCAACTCTTTTTTTCAGCTCAGACAAATCACAGCAGCTCCCGTTTCAAGTGTTTTTAGATACATTCCCAGACTGTCGATTTAGTTTGGATTGGGTGTATGTCAAATACATACATGTCATTATAATTCTTCAGGTGAAACAAATGTCAATATTTATATGTTCCCAGGATTCCCAGGTATTCCCTTAATATTAATGGAGAAAGTGACTTTCTTTAACGGGAATCCTATCTTGCAACAGATAGCACAAAAGAGGTAAAAACAAACAAACCAGGATTGACTTTTAAACTAAAGAGGTGAACTAACATTCTTAATCAGTTACTACAGTATATTGAAAATCATTAAACATGTACAACCATTCATTGTTGTTCAGAGCTGTATTTGTCAGGCGCTACAAAGTAATTGTCCCCCCCGACAAAAATCTCTTCCCCTCTGCACGCCCACTTTGTTTTGACACATGTGTTGCATGCACCTAAATGGCAGCATTTTGGATTGAGTCGTATGTACTGAACTTTTTAGTCATGCTTGTGGTATGGTATCAATAACAGATCAGTTCTGGGATGTAACAACAGAACTAACGCTCAATCACTTGAAAAACAGATCACTGTCTTATACTGATACTAGAATAGTTTGGTCAGTGTCTGCTCTTTGAACTCATGAAGAGTCAAACACACAGATTCCCGCAAATCAGTCTCCTGTCACAGGAATGGTTGCAGCCAACAACCCATCTCATCAAGAGAACTTCACTGATCTAATGCAGCAATGTCAGTCCGTTCTCAGGGAAAGTAGCACCTTAGCCAGCACCTTTAGTTTGTGACTTTTACATGACCTTTTAGTCTAGGGAAGACCGAGACACCGAAACAGAAAATAAAATGAAAAACTAGGGAGAGCAGAATAAAGAGAGAGAAAGAGACAGTCAGACAGAGACAAAACAACCCCTCGCCTTCCCGTTAGCTTGTAACGTTTTTGTGCGCATGTATGTCTGCCGTGTGTGTACGTCGACATGATCTGAAACTCACCGTCCAGGTGGCGGACTTGGCAGTACTGGACTGCTGGAAGGTGACCTCGAAGCAGTGGGGTCCAGGGTAGTCGGTGTTTGACGGGATAGCTGGCGCCGGCGACAGGCCGTCAAATGTGCTGTTGGGCTGCGAGTAGGGGGACGGCGTCGGCACTGCAGACGTGTTCTCCCCCGAGCTGTAGGGGCTGGTGGACGCCGCTCGCTGGCTCCCCAGGTTCGCCTCCATGCTGCTGCTCAACAGGTTGTACTGGGACTGCACAGAGGGAAGGAGGGCGGGAGGGAAAGGAGGAGGGAGGGAGGAGGAAATTGTTAAGGAAAAGGTAAGGCCCAACCTGGAGAGACATACAGGGATTTTTGGGCTCATCGGGGGGTTCAGGTTACAACACTCAAAGGAAGGGTTTTTGGAGGGGTAGGGAGGGATAGGAATTGTTGAGGTGTGTGTAAAACAAGGAAAATTCAAACAAGTGGGGACCTTTCGCCAGTCCCCACAAGGAAAAAGGCTATTTTAGGCTTAGGGGTTAGGTTCAGGGTTAGAAGTTAGAGAAAATTGGATTTTGAATTGGAATTTTTTGTTTGGTCCCCACAAGGATAGTAAAACAAATGTGTGTGTAGACCCCCACCCTGTATCCCCCCCAGGGGGGGCTGGGTGAGGTTGTAAAACATCAATGTAATCTGTGATCTGCCTAATTGCCTGCCAGTGCCATCTCCATGGGGAAATGTGTAACTCTGTGGTGAGAAACTTCAGATCACTAGCCAAACTACCTGCACATGGAGGGAAAAGCTTGAAGAAAACAATCTTCTAATACTCAATTTACAGACAACCTCAAAATCATCAATAATCAGAGAGGGAAAGCCTCTGGCCATAATAAAGTCTATACAAAGTCGCCAACTCGTGCAGTAACTACTGTACTTGATTGAAGATTAGCACACAACTGATAATTATCAGTCATCAATATAAGCAATATCATTTTGCAATGGAGTGTGGAAATACTGTGGAGAAATACATTCAAAAAAATAAAATAAAATGTCTTTCCCCACCTGATCTCCCTTCACAACCCCTGGACAATCAAAACACTACTACTGCAATGAACTGGGCAAAACACAGGTATACAAGACAAGGTTGAACACACACACACACATAAAATCAAACACCAAGAGTTACCTTCTTTTTCACGTAGTACATCCTTCCAACCGGCTGTATTCACTTTCACAACACAAACTCCTAAGTCAGAAGTTTCAGAGCAAAATAAAGCAAGAAGAAAAAGGAAGCATAGCCTATAGGATCGGTAGAGGGGTGTGCATCGATGGACACAACTCTCTCCCAAACACAGCAGCACCCCTTCTCAAAGACCCTCAAAGACCCTTTAATGGCAAAGGTTAGAAAAAAAAACCACTGACAGAGAGAACGACAGGGGATGAACTGAGAGAGAGAGAAAGAAAGAGGGAGAGAGACCCAAAAAATTGCTCCAGTGTTCTAATTACAGCATGCCTGGACTCAGACGACAACATCAGCGCATGTATGCACACGCTGGAGAATGCATAGTGAAGATCCGCACAGCTAGGATAAACATTGTCTGTCTGACATTTGTCCCAGAGAGAAAGAGAGACAGAGGGGAATGAGGAAAACACTAAAAAAGTATAGGAGTCGGGCTCAAAGGTCACAGGAGGGGAGATAGTGGTGCGCCCATATAAGGACAGTGCATAGGATTGTCTGTGGGGCAGGCGGCCCATGTCATATCAATACTGAGGTGAATTCACACATTTTGACTGGGGTTTGTTGTTGTCAAGCAGCGGGTTGTGGTTCCCTAAGTGTTTAAAACAATGATGACTCATCGAAAGTAATTTTGATTCCCTGCGTACAGGAAAAACCAAACAGTAGGCCTATTTCTAGCCAGAACCTAGGCGTTCACCACTGGATCATGACCCATGCACCATTTGAGGAACTTACACCAGACACTACACTCTCAGAAAAAAAAAGGTTCCAATAGGGTTCTTCGCCTGTCTCCATAGGAGAACCCTTTTTGGTTTCAGGTAGAACCCTTTTGGGTTCCGTCTGTGGAAAGGGTTCTACATGGAACCCAAAGGGATGAACTAACATTCTTAATCAGGAACCAAAAATTTTTATTTTCCTTTGGGGACAGCCGAAGAACCCTTTTAGGTTATAGAGAGCCCTTTTTCCCCCTAAGAGTGTACCTGACATGCAACTATAAAGACCCATTCCTGATTAAACCAGGCTTGGGCTGGATGTATAGTTCAAGGCTAGCTCTGAACATTGGTAAAAGCCAGTGGTTTCCTATTACAGCCTGTATGAATGAATGCCTATAAATGCATTCAGAATTTGTAGTACACAAAGACGGTTCATAGAAAGTGTTCTTAATATTTTTTTTTACTGTTAATACTATGCAACATGTATCTATTTGAGAGACCTTGGTTCGTAAAGGGAGTTTCCACTATAGTGAGATAAGTCCAGCTGTTGTTGTCATCTCTAGAAAACATTTTAGACAAGTTCATCTGAGGAACATACTGTAGTCACAGAGGTAACCACACACACACAAGCACACACACACACACACACACACACACACAGGTGTGCTATGTCATAATGTCTCAGCTTGATCTATAACAAGTTGAAACAGAGCAAAAGCCGCCACTGTGTGTGTGTGTGTGTGTGTGTGTGTGTGTGTGTGTGTGTGTGTGTGTGTGTGTGTGTGTGTGTGTGTGTGTGTGTGTGTGTGTGTGTGTTAGAATAGTGCACTCCCGGTGACCTACTGTTTGCGTCCTGAACTAATCACAGCATCTAAAAACGTTCCATCTATCTTCTTATCAATTTACTGCGTTGAAATAACACACTGGGTACACACTGGTTAAATCAACATTGTTTTCAAGTCATTTCAATTAAATTACAATGAACCAATGTGGAATAGACATTGAATTGACACGTGGCCCAGTGAGAAGACACAATAAAAATACAATAAATATCCCTACCAATGAGGATGCAATGAAAAATGCATTTCATGGCATCATGCGTTTTGTTGCATGTCTGGACTAAGCAGAATATTTGGGAGGAGTAGATTAGCGCCTGGTAACTGCTACATCACCAATTTGGTCTAAACTCTGATCATGAAGTCATGAATGTCTGCCCCCTATTGGGAGGAAATGGGAAGTGGCAGTAAAGAGGATAAGTTTAAGATTTGGGGAAGGTAAGCTGATCCAAGATCTGCACCTAGGGGTAATTTAACCCCAGCGCCAGTAAAGAGTGTTTGTTATACTGGAGTATTTAGAAGTTTCCCCTAACTTCTGGTCCAGGAACAGAGTTTTTCTTTTACCATCCTAATGATTATGTTTATAATTTCTTACTCATTAATTCATTAATTCATTAATTATTCTCTGTTCGTGAAAAAAAGTTGCTAAATTCAACTTCTCACATCCGATTTTTTGTTGTTGTGAATTTAACTAGGCAAGTCAGTTAAAAATAAATTCTTATTTACAATGACAGCTTACTCCGGCCAAACCCGGATGACGCTGGGACAATTGTGCGCTGCCCTATGGGATGCCCAATCATGATGCAGCCTGGATTCATACCAGGTACTGCAGTGACACCTCTTGTACTGAGATGAAGTGTCTTAGACCACTGTGCCACTCGGGATTCATGGAATTCACACAACAAATAATTGTGTGCATTGAACTATTTATCTTCAAAACTGTTATTGTGAACGCCTGTGACAACCAGTCCCATGATATCAGAACTGGAATGGTGACTATAATTCTTTATAGCAAACTGTATATCCCCCATCTACCCAATAAAGCCAAAAGAGCGTACCAATGTCAATACAGTTGAGAAACATACCAACAATATGGATGGAGTCCAGTCAGTAAGTAAGCATTTCACGGTAAGGTGTTGTATTCAGCGCATGTGACAAATAAAATTGGATTGGATTTGAAGTATAGTTAAATCCATGAGATACGTCTTTTGTAATATTACAGTAAAATGACACTAGTCATCTATCATGTTAGTTACTCTGTGATAAATCTTAAATAGTATTTACACAAAAAGCAAAAGAACAGGAGGCATCCGACCTATCATTGACCCCCTTACATCTTCATCCGCCTACCCTACTTGAATAACCAGTCGACACAAATTATGGTTCTGAGTAACCGTACTACAGAACAATACTGTGACTGATTCCCAAATAAAACCAATGACACAATCCAACCAAAAATAAGTTATCCTCGCAAAATTGACACATTAAAATGACACATCCACACAGGTGTGTAGACTAAAACAGATATATACTGCATAATAGCAGAAATAAAAGTCACAGACACCTTACCGTGGTGTAGTGCTGCCCGGGGTCACTAACGTACAACATTTTAGATGTCCTGTAGAGAGCGGAGGGCGGTCGTAAGGAGAATGGCGTTCCCCTGACCGGGTGGTCATAGATGGAATTGGGAGAAGGGGAGCGGTAAGGTCAGGTGTAATCAGGTGCGGTCACTGCTATGAACCACACTAGTCATCTTTCAGATCCACAGGGCAGGTGAACCGCTCACTAGAACCCGGGTTGGGTCGTGATGGAGGAACGACGTATGACGGTTCATTCGCTTCTTTTGACCTGCCTCTGCTGCTGGTCTTGTCTCGGCCCTCTCAACTAGTTCTGCATCTAACAACAAATGTAAGGACCTCCCATTTTTTTCCCTCTCATGACTATTCATTAACTAGCAAGGCAAGTCCAGGCTTGCCAAGTGACATATTGGATCAGTCCAATATTGTACATCAGAAGGCTTGTTTGTAATTGAATGACTTGTCCTCTTCTCATAGATTTTGGTCGTGTGGGCATTGTTTGATGGTGTTCAGGTAAAACAACACACTCTAGTCCATTAGTGCCTTCCTCACAAAGCACTGACAAGGTATCTGTTTGCCAAACACATTGAAAAATAATTGAAGTCGTCTGTTTACAATAGAGAGCTGTGTCTAAACATTTAGAAAATAATGTTATGGCACTTTCTAGACTGTTGCAGCTGTTTTACACACACACACACATATACACACACACACACGCTACAGATGGCAGAGCAGAAGTGTGTGTGTGTGTGTGGGGCTTGGCTTGCTGCTCTCTAATTAAGGTGTTAACCTCCCCCTAATCCCAGACCACTCACCACAGAGTACTGAGGGAGGGAAAGGGCTCCGGAGGAGAGGGAAATGAGGAGGGAATCTCTACTTCAATGGAGGGAAAACCACGCCCCACCAATACAGGAACAACCCTGACCTGATACGGGCTAGTCTGTTATTGTCCACGCATGTCACGCCGCCACAAAGTCAACGTGAAAAGAAAAGCATTAATCCATTCTAAAATACTAGTCCAGTATATAAACTGAGTGGACATGCTGACATGTGTTTTTAATTTTCTTATTTAACTAGGCAAGTCAGTTAAGAACAAATTCTTATTTTCAATGATGGCCAAGGAACAGTGGGTTAACTGCCTTGTTCAGGGGTAGAACGACAGATTTTTACCTCGTCAGCTCGGGGCTTCGATCTTGCAACCTTTCGGTTACTGGTCCAACGCTACTAGATTAAGTGTACATGACATAGACTAACCAGGTGAATCCAGGTGAAAGCTATGATCCGTTATTGATGTCACTTGTTAAATTCAATCAGTGTGGATGAAGGGGAGGAGACTTGTTTAAAGAAGGATTTTTAAGCCTGGAGATGATTGAGATATTGATTATGTGTGCCATTCAGAGGGTGAATGGACAAGACAAAAGATTGAAGTGCCTTTGAACAGGGTATGGTAGTAGGTACCAGGCGCACTGGTTGTGTCAAGAACTGCAACGCTGCTGGGTTTTTCATGCTCAACAGTTTCCTGTGTGTATTAAGGACAGTCCACCACCCAATGGACATCCAGCCAACTTGACACAACTGTGTGAAGCGTTGGAGTCAACATGGGCCAGCATCCCTGTGGAATGCTTTCGACACCTTGTAGAGTCCATGCCCCGACCAATTGAGGCTGTTCTGAGGGGAAAAGGGGGTGCAACTCAATATCAAGGTGTTCCTAATGTTTTTATTACACTCAGTGTATGGTGGTAATTTCACTCATCTGTATTTTAATGTATTTCTTCTTGTGAGGACTAAATCTCATCATAACTCAAACTTCCTAAAATCTCATGATTTTACGCACATTTTTAAAAGTTAGGACTCAGCCCTTACAGTGTGTTGTTAATTGAATTAAATTGCAGTTGAACTAGACTTTCTCTTCCTACCATGACGTTGTCGTTCATGTCCCTCATGTGGTAGATGTCCATGCAGACCTCTGTAGCGTTACTGGGGGTGCTGGTGGAGGGAGCCTGCCTCTCCCCAGAGTGACCCCCGTGGGGGAGCTCAAAGTAGGTGGTGTCCGGTTCTCTGGGGGGGTCAACAGAGACACAGTCTGATCAAACACTTCTCACTCAGATCCAAAGACCAGGATCCATCATCACTCACATATGAACAAACTGACCAAAATCAAAGAAAGAGAATGGCCCCAATTTAATCTCTCGTGGGCAGAGTATGCGTGTTAACCAAGAGAATCTGTCAAGGCTGTAATCGAATGGCTGAGATAACTAGCAGCAGTAGTTCCTGTGTTTGTGTTTTCATCATTGATTATTTGGACGAATCAGGATTGGGCGAAGGCGGTGCTTTAAATCTTTGAGTGGTGATTTCAAGCCTGTGTGCGCAGTAGTTAATTAGCGGAGGGGGGGGGGGGGGGGTGCATTGTCTGAAAGTTTATTTTTGCGACTTCCTCTCTGGCACAACCCGAACTCTCAACTGTTAACACATTTGGACCCAGAAGCAGAGCTGGCAGAAAACTTGTGGCGACACAGCATTAGCCTCCGGTACTGTTCAATCTGGTGTGACGCCGCCAAGCAGCAGCACCGACCGCCTGCATTTTTTCAGGTTCCAGTTCAGCAATTACCTGCTCTGTCGCAGTCTACCATTGAAAACCATTGAATACTACACGCAGCAAAGTTGTGCTATTTGTATTTGAGCAATATGATTGGCCATTCATTCAAGCACTACTACGCTCCTGCGAATCACCACATTTCGAGCAGTACAGAAGTTGATAGCTACCTTCACACAGCACACGCAAGCTGTCCTGAGCAAAAAGAAGCATCCATCATCTACTCGCTGAGCTTGTTTATTATAAGAAAGTGATTTACAAAAGTAAACCCTCAATAGTGAACACACTAGCAATATGCTGGCTACTGTTGATAGTCTGCTAAAATAAAACTATAAAAATACCCTTTAGCATGTGTCTTGGCTAGCCTACCGTAGCCAGGTCCTATCTTAAAAGGGCAGCATCTTATTTTGCGATATAAAAAATGATATTCTAAATTGAATGCAATTACTACAATGCAATTGTAAAGAATAGAGTAATGACTTACATTGTTAAATTATATTAACCTCTAAATGTCTAAGCCATTTTTTTTTTTTTTACTAAGCTAACAAATGGACTTGTTTTAAGATGGTCATACGATGGATAATTTACCTATTTGATATTGAATTTTAGGACCCCTTTAGTTATAAAAAAAAATGGAACAAATGATTTAATAAAGCATTGAATTTGGTCTTCACCGCTATGGCCCATAGAAAGGCATTGAATATAACATTCATAAATGGCAAAAAAAAATGTACAAAAATAAATCATAAGGAATAAGGTTTAGAAGTGTCTGTCCTACTGTATATCTAGGAGATCTAGGAAAGCTCAGGATATGTTTTTTTTTTTTTTTTTTTTTAAACATATATTTAACACTTTATTTTTTGGGGCACAAAACTACCTCCATACTTCCATTCATTTGTATGGGTTACCTTCAGACGAGTCCTGTGAGCTAAACAGAACGCCATCATGTTCGTGAGAGTCTCCTGTTTCCACAGAGGGGTCATATTAGTTTGTAGCCCAAACGGTTCAGATGCTACAGACAGAAGTTTCCACATCAGCGACTTCAGACAAGTCCTTTGGGGCTTAAGAGGGACGTAGAGCAAAACGGAAAGCACCATCTTGTTCGTGAAAGTCGTGTCTTTCCATAGAGCGGTCATTATTAGTTTCTAGGCCAAACCTTTCAGACACCACAGATATTTTTTTGGGGGGGGGGGGATTTTACCTCCTCCTCTCCCCAATTTTGTGGTATCCAATTGTTAGTAACTACTATCTTGTCTCATCGCTACAACTCCCATACGGGCTCAGGAGAGACGAAGGTCGAAAGCCATGCGTCCCCCGAAACACAACCCAACCAAGCCTCACTGCTTCTTAACACAGCGCACATCCAACCCGGAAGCCAGCTGCACCAATGTGTCGGAAACACCTTGCACCTGGCGACCTGGTTAGCGTGCACTGCGCCCGGCCTGCCACAGGAGTCGCTAGTGCGCGATGAGACAAGGATATCCCTACCGGCCAAGCCCTCCCTAACCCGGACGACGCTAGGCCAATTGTGCGTCGCCCCATGGACCTCCCGGTCGCGGCCGGCTGCGACAGAGCCTGGGCGCTAACCCAGAGTCTCTGGTGGCACAGCTAGCACTGCCCTAGTCCACTGCGCCACCCGGGAGGCCCCACCACAGATATTTATGTGAGAAACATAGGCGGATGCGGTAAATTGAGACACAGCCCATGCAAAAAAACATATCTCTAGCTTAAATTGACGGATTCTGATGGGGATTTTTTTATATTCCTTAGATTGTCTTCGTGTCAATAGACTCTTAAGGATTTACAGCTTTTTAATACATATCATAATAACCAAATATGGTCTATTAATAAATATGCAAAAAATGTGTAAGCAAACAATACAATTTGATTTTATTTAATTTGATTTTAATAGCTGCATATAGAGAGAAAGCATGCAAACCTACAGTATAGGCCCTGCATGACCCCAATGCATTTAAAAACTACTCAGTGTCCGGGCCAGTTAAAATTCTGTTCTGTCATAGACTACGAATAGGACCCAGAGTTTTACATGACCAGGTCATGAGATCAGGAAAAACTCCAGGCCCCAGAAAAGACACGTACGAATTTTGCCAAACCACTTTTGAAGCTGTGGTGCCACCTCTGCCCAGAAGTAAATAAGAAAGCTGACCAAATTTCACAAGAGTTTACTTCTGGGTAACAGCGATTGCCCCAATTCAATGAATTGCTAATAAGGAGGCACATTCTGAATGTTTATGACCATCTCTTTTGGCACACATTAGCTGTGGAATAAAATAGCCAACTCAAACACTTGTTTCACAACTCAATTACATTTTTATTAAACAAGCCGAAACACTGCACCAAAATGTGGAGAAAAAAAACCTAGTCGGAATAGATAATGCAATGACATAAAATTATGTTTAAAATGTAGTAAGTATCAAGAGAGAAAAGGGAAATTGTCTGGTCCGTTCATGGCTTTACTGTGTGTGTGTGTACACTTACAAGGTGTTCCACAGGTGCTCGAAGGTGCTTCCCTCGTCAGCAGCAGTGGGCTGGGACATTTTGGCAGGAGGGTAATCCACCGAAGGGCAGATCACTCTGTAGGGGTCAAAGGTCAACTAGAGTTACCGCTGGAGTATCAGGGATATACAGAGGCATGAACTGTCTCTGACACAAAACCCATCAGACCGTTAAACAGCCACCGCTAACATTGAGTGGCTGCTGCCAACACACTGACTCAACTCCAGCCACTTTAATAATGAAAATTGATGGAAAAAAATATATCACTAGCCACTTTAAACAATGCTACTTAATATGTTTACATACCCTACATTACTCATCTCATATGTATATACTGTACTCTATCATCTACTGCATCTTTATGTAATACATGTATCACTAGCCACTTTAAACAATGCTACTTAATATGTTTACATACCCTACATTACTCATCTCATATGTATATACTGTACTCTATCATCTACTGCATCTTTATGTAATACATGTATCACTAGCCACTTTAAACAATGCTACTTAATGTTTACATACCCTACATTACTCATCTCATATGTATATACTGTACTCTATACCATCTACTGCATCTTTATGTAATACATGTATCACTAGCCACTTTAAACTATGCCACTTTGTTTATATACCCTACATTACTCATATCATATGTATATACTGTACTCTATACCATCTTGCCTATGCCGTTCTGTACCATCACTCATTCATATATCTTTATGTACATATTCTTTATCCATTTACACTTGTGTGTGTATAAGGTAGTAGTTTTGGAATTGTTAGGTTAGATCGTTGGTTATTACTGCATTGTCGGAACTAGAAGCACAAGCATTTCGCTACACTCGCATTAACATCTGCTAACCATGTGTATGTGACAAATAAATGTGATTTGATTTAGGTAACATTTAGACTAAAGTAAAGGGTCTATAAGTAGTTGACAGACTGTCATTTTTTTAATATTCAGATATTAACAGTGAAGGGTAGGCTAGGTAAAGAAAAAAGGTTGGGAACCACTGGACGAGCTAAATCATTCCTGTTCACATATGTGAACATACAGATAAGTCACACAAAACCAGCACAACTGACTAACCAGGTGGCAATAGGCACTATATGTTTGCCTTTTTTCATATCAAACAAACATTACAACTACATCCTTGAAAGGAGAAGGGTGCAGCACAAAGGGAAAAACAGATGTGTTGCCAGGGGAAGTGATTCACTCAGGGTAATTTTATCGATGGCCGATAGAGAGTGTAATCACCGAATGGCCTGAGTGTGTTGATGATGTGCTGGGAGTGTGAGTGCGACACACACACACAAGTGCACACGCACACACACACAGACACACACCCCTGTCTCTTGGTGCTGCTGTTTCCAGGTGTGATCACACCGGGTATGGGCCCAGTAGACTGGCACAGGGGTGTCGGGGGCTCGACATGCCTGGGCCTGCCCGCTCCTCATCGTCTCACCCCAAGAGAGGACCGTATGCCACGTGGCATCGCACGCAACTTCCTCCTTCCCCTTCCCACTCTAAAGGATGCGCCCCCCCCCCCCCCCCCCCCATAGGAGGAACTACCGATCAAGTTTAAATATTGAGCTCTGTGGGCTTCGGAGCTGCAATAATGAATCTGTATAGGCCTAAGTAGTGGATATCGATGCATGTATGACTGAAACACATATGACTTGCCAAAATATGACAGATGGCTTGGATCAGAATCTTTGTTTGCTCTGCTGCTAACTGCACTTTGATATAAACAGACCATATTGACACTGATACACTACATGACCAAAAGTATGTGGACACTTGCTCTTCGAACATCTCATTCCATAATCATGGGCATTAATATGGAGTTGGTCCGCCCTTTGCTGCTATAACAGCGTTCACTCTTCTTGGAATGCTTTCCACTAGATGTTGGAACATTGCTGGGGGGATTTTCTTTCATTTAGCCACAATTGCATTAGTGAGGTTGGGCACTGATGTTGGGCGATTAGGCCTGGCTCGCAGTCGGTGTTCCAATTCATCCCAAAGGTTTTCAATGGGGTAGAGGTCAGGGCTCTGTGCAAGCCAGTCAAGTTCTTCCACACTGATCTTGACAAAGCACATGGACCTCACTTTGTGTACGGGGGCATTGTCATGCTGAAACAGGAAAGGGTCTTCCTCAAACTGTTGCCACAAAGTTGGACGCACAGAATCATCTACAATGTAATTGTATGCTGTAGCGTTAAGATTTCCCTTCACTGGAACTAAGGGGCCTAGGCCGAAATATGAGAAAAAGCCCCAGACCATTATTCCTCTTCCACCAAACTTTACAGTTGGCACTATGCATTTTAGCAGGTAGCATTCTCCTGGCATTCGCCAAACGCATATTCGTCCGAACGCGTTTCCCCTGCTCCAGAGTCCATTGGCTGTGAGCTTGACACCGCTCCAGCAGACGCCTGGCATTGACCATGGTGATCTTAGGCTTGTGTGCGGCTGCTCGGCCATGGAAACCTATTTCATGAAGATCCCGACGAAACAGTTATTGTGCTGGACGTGCTTCCAGAGGCAGTTTGGAACTAGGTAGCAAATGTTGCAACTGAGGACAGATGATTTTTACACGCTATGCGCTCAAGCGATCCCATTCAGTGAGCTTGTGTGACCTACCACTTCGCGGTTGAGCCGTTGTTGCTCCTATACGTTTCCACTTCACAATAACAGCACTTACAGTTGACCGGGGTAGCTCTAGCAAGGCAGACTTTTGACAAACTGACTTGTTGGAAAGGTGGCATCCTATGACGGTGCCACGTTGAAAGTCACTGAGCTCTTCAGTTAGGCCATTTGATTGTCTATGGAGATTGCATGGCTGTGTGCTCGATTTTATACACCTATTAGCAACACGTGAGGCTGAAATAGCCGAATCCACTAATTTGAAGCGGTGTCCAAGTACTTCTTGTATATATATAGTGTAGGTGTTTCATAGATCAAGCAATCAAAGCCTATACAATGCAATGGACAACAAAACAAACCAAAAGTGACCTTTGCTGTTTAAGCAGATGGGTATGCTAATGATAAAATAATCCAGACAAAGCCATGATTTAGTAAACAATAACAACAAACACTTCAAATAAGCACGGATCAAATCAGCATATTGACAAAATAATTATGTCAAAATCATGGTGTAAAAGCTACATCATGTCCTGTTATATCCTCTTACATAATTCTGTACATTCATGTGCAGACTTTATCGCCTGTCCCTGTAGGATAATATATATTTTTTCCAGGTAGAACCCTTTTTGTTTTCATGTATAATCCTTTCACCCAATGAAGAACCCTCAAAAAACCAGTTGGTGAAGCTCCTATGGGACAGCCATTTATGAATCCATTTTTCTAAGAGTCTATTACAAATGAGAGGCTACAATAGGCCATTATATATTATTCAATTGAGAATATATTTTTCCAAAACTGGAATATAACTGGAATAGAATTTCCATTCCTCAAAACAGCCTCCACAAAATTATTGAAACACACAGCACGAGAAAAGTGTACAATCATTTCCTAATTGATGCGAAAGTGTTGCTAATATTACCGCAAAATTCTCCTAAAACAGGATTTCTGAGTTTTCGATAGTCTCCAACACAACTCATTCTTGAACACGTAGTCCCTTCCATTCGACCGCTATAAAGCTTACTATATTTACTAATGCGCACAACGAGGCGTCATATCTCCTTAGCAACATTGTAAGAGCTAGAAAAAAAACTGTGGCAAAGGTTCGTGGGTTTAGGGGTTGAGCTGTGCGCACGAATGTGGAAAAGTTTAACCCCTGTTAGAATCAAGTTTATTGATGCGCGTCGATAATAATGCATGTGCAGAGCAATTAGGCTAATATAGCAATTAATAGCCATGCGAAAAAAGCACGTTTGGGCATGCATAAAAATGGAATTTGTGCATAATAGGCTTGCCGTGATGACACAGACACTAAAAGGTGAAAATTATCTGCTGTAATGTCAACGGTCATGCGTAATCACTAAACAAACAAACAAACACGCACACACACACGCACGCCCGAGCGCGCTGACAGACGCGCGCGCGCAGGTAGGCTATGGACAGATGAATTTCCATGTTGAAGCTGGGAACTTATTGTGAAGCAGCTGCTTGTTGGTTAAATTAGGTTCCCGCTATTCCCGTGGTAGCTGCCGCCTTGAGAACTGTGCAGAACTGCACTTGAGGTAATTGAGGAATGGCAGGGGATTTGGCATGAAGAAATAGATTTCCATCAGGACACGGTGGAGGCAACACACATTTCACTTACACAGAAAGGTCCATGCTGCTATACCAATTTTGGAATAGAATTGAAATGCGAGGAAAGCATATGTGATTATAATTTAACTGTTTTTATTTTTTATGAATAGGTTATTATTTCAAAGATATTAAAGATGAGTGGATAAGTGATCCTTAGTAAGAGGCAGTGTAGGGCCTTTGCCTTTATGTGAAATTAAAATGGCATAATCATATTAAATAAAAACTCTTCCATATTCCAATAAATATCCTGAATGCATTGCAATAAGGGCAACAAGCAACTAAATGAAATAGGCCTATCGAAATGCACATTGATGCGTGGGATATGCTGATTTAAATTCACCTGTTCCACGCCCAAGTTGGAAACACTATGCAGCACCCATGACAACGACTAGATAGATACACAATACAAGCCATTCCTCCTGGGTAAATCGCCCTCCAGCAAACTAGGCTAATACCAGTGTTGTGAGAGAAAACTCTTAAAGCCATTTGTCTAACCCTTATTTACACAAATACAAATTAGGTTGACTAACGAGCTTTTATAATCTGTGAAATGTAACTGAATCTACGATGATCGTGTATTTAAATTTAACGGGAGTAGATTTAAACAGCCTGGCAGAAAACAAAATGATACGTTTTCATTATTGTTATCATTTATTATTATTACTAGTCTATTATTATTGTTATTATAGAAATACCATAATAATGATAATATATTTTCATAACTTATTTTTCCAGGTTTCGTCATCAATAACACTCGATTAAAAAAAAAAACTGTTTCTGAATTTGAGTCTTTATTTTCTTATCAGACTTATCAACATCTAGCTGTTGTGTAGCCTACTCTGAACACTGTACGATTTTTTGAATGCATTATTGATTTTTTTATTGACAAGGAGGGTTCGCAGAAAAACGATAGGTTATGTTTGAGTTTTGTTTCTGCAAGTTTGTATTATTGGTGTTTATACAACTCCACTTGACTTGTAAGTCAGTTTACCCTTATATATCACAATAATTGACAGGAGTTTACGTTTCTGTTCAATATAATATTTTGGAGACCCCAATTTCCCAAATCTTCTTCTGAATACTTGCTTTACAGATCTATAATTATGTAGTAACGCTCAAAGTATTATTTTGATATGGATAAATAATTGTAAGCTATAGGCTAATGCCCTTTGTTTAAGCCTTGCTATGTGACTGCTTCCCATAACATAATTAGGCCTATGTGCAAACTGCAAAGACAAGAACACTTACCAAACAAAATGAGCTTGGTCCAGTTTGACTACGTCCAAAAATAATGTGGTAGTGATAAACAGCGTATTATCCTTTTTATAACATGTCTCATATCTGTAACATTCGTCAAAAATCAAGCCATCGATTAAAAAGTACACATTATCGAGTATTTTTTTCTCCTTCCAGAAATGGCTGACCACTCACGACGAAGAAAATCATTAGATGATAAAGCGAGGAAACTTTAAGTGTCATGAGCTTCCTCCGCGAGGTTGTGTTATTGAGATTTAGAGTTGGGTGGGATTCGGGTGACAGGAGGAGGTGTTAGCCGCGGTTTGGGCGCACACGAGCGGGAAACATTTTCCTAACTCACTAGGGGGCACATGGAGGCAAATGCTAGATTAACCATTGGGAAAATAGTTATAACAATAAAGCTTTGAAACAAAAATACGTTGTCTTATACTTGTGCGTAGCCTGTCTGAAGCCTAGATAGTTTTAAACTTCTGCAACGCAATTATTCTATGGGGCACTATTAGTACTACACTTTTTTTGTATTTTTTTATTTAACCAGGCAAGTCAGTTAATAACAAATTATTATTTATAATGACGGCCTAACCCGGACGACGCTGGGCCAATTGTGCACGGCCCTATGGGACTTCCAATCACGGCCGGATGTGATGCAGCCTGGATTCGAACCAGGTACTGCAGTGACCACTGCTCCACTCGGGAGCCCAAATACCCTCAAAATGATTCGGCATACCGGAGATCACTGTCACATTCCAATTATATATATATATATATATATATATATATACCGGGCCATAACCTGAGCTGCAGTGCACCGGGCTAATATAACTGCCTCATTGTTATAATGTGAAATATGGTTTCTTGGAGACGCCAATTCCACACATCTTCTTCTGAATATTTGCTTTACAGACCTATAACCATACATTATAACAATGAGGGAGTTCTATTAACCTGAGCTGCAGTGCACCGGGCCACCTGCAGCTCAGGTTAATATAACTCCCTCATATAGGTCTGTAAAGCAAATATTCAGAAGAAGATTTGTGGAATTGGCGTCTCCAAGAAACCATATTTCACATTGTGTGAACAGGCAAAACGTGGAAAGCTTTATTTGTGACCCCATGTACAAATTAGAATTGTGCAATAGCAGAGCATAAGACAGTTGCCACATCAATGTTACACTGAATTAATTAGTTAAGTTATAGTTATTAAATGTTATATTCCAATTTGTATTTAATGATATTGGTTATATTCCATTCCAATATTATATTCCAATTAATATTTTTTTGGTATAAATTAAAAACTATTGAAAACGTTTTGCTCCTGAATGGTAACTGGCACCTCCAGGGGCAAGTTACCCCGATAAACGCGACCCGAGTTCTTAATTAGGAAATGCTAGTTGGATGACTGTTCAAATGGAATTTTCCCACTCTGAGCTAGTTTTTTTTCCTGAGTTCCCAGTTGTCTTGAATGCACTGAAGTCTGAAATTTCCGAGTTCTCAGTTGTTTTGAACGCGGCAACTGGTTCCGAAACGAATGCACTCACTTTTCACCATAATAAAACTCCTCACACCGGGATAACCCGGGACAGATAATCGAATCTCCTCCAGGTAACCTCTGCTGAACTACATTTCCCGGCGTAATGAAAAACTGTCTTCATGCTGATTGGATGGCGCTCTTGATATCAAGTGCGTTTGATTTTGCGCGCTCACCACGTCGGGTGACAGAGTAGTTGCTCTTTGACCAGACTCTTGTGCAAACTCTGCTCATTCGGTACCAGAGGTGAGGTAAATCAATCGCACCGAAACAAGTATCAGACAGTTATTGTTGTCATGCACTTGTTTGATAGCATGTGAACGAGGAAAGTTTTCAACAAACCCTGGATACCGGTGAGTCGCTCAACCTTGGACGATTAACTTCACGCTAAACATAAAACATACCGTTATATGTGTGGAACGAATTAGTGAACTACGGTATCTAGCTAGCTAGGCTAGCTAACGTAAGCTTGACGATAACACTACTGTTAACTTGAGCCAGCTTGCTTAGAATGCAAAAAACACGTTAGCTGACGTTCGTCATTGGTTCACATTTACTGATTTGTTTACGCGACTGGTAGGAATAACAAATTATTCATTGTCAATAGCTAGCCATTTCAACTGGCATCAAACAGGTGTAGCTACTTTGCTAATTTAGCTAGCTAATCTGTTAAACCTACTCGCTTGCCATTATAGAGCCATAACACTCTTCTGTGCTACCAATGCAATGTGCATGTTAATAGTCGCGTTACCGACTTGTTTGTTCACGCACTACTACTAGTTAGATGCATAGGTTTCTTTATTTTTAGCAAACGTTAGCTACAGTAGTACTGTACAGTTAGCCTTAACTTCCAAAGAAGGCATATGGTTTTTGGCTTGAAATACATTCACGGTCTCAGTCGCCACCTTGTGGTTATTATTGACCAAATAACTCAATACTAGGCGAACACCGCGAGTAGCTAGCTTTTTTGAGTTGTATACTGTTGACTAATCACATGATCATGTCCCCTTTCTACAGTGACCAGTCATTTTGTTAAGTTCAGGGATGAACTTCTCTGAGGTCTTCAAACAGTCTAACCAACTGTGCAGAGTTTCACCAGATGGAAAATATTTGGTAAGCAATCATTTGTTTCAATATACACTTAGTAATCAAATCAAAGTGTATTGCTTACAGGCTCTAACCAATAGTGCAACAAAGGTATTAGGTGAACAATAGGTAAGTAAAGAAATAAAACAACAGTAAAAAGATATATATATATATATATATATACACACACACACACACAGTAGCGAGGCTACATACAGACACCGGTTAGTCAGGCTGATTGAGGTATTATGTACATGTAGATATGTTTAAAGTGACTATGCATATATGATGAACAGAGTAGCAATAGCGTAAAAGAGGGGTTGGTAGGTGGCGGGACATAATGCAGATAGCCCGGTTAGCCAATGTGCGGGAGCACAGCTCAATTGACGTAGTATGTATATGAATGTATAGTTAAAGTGACTATGCATATATGGTAAACAATGTAGATAATGTAATGATTAAGATTGTACACAAAATTCAACCGAAAACGGATACATACTGTATACAGGTTGGAGCAAGAAGGTGCCACACTGGATGTGTGTGTGGCTGCCAATAATGATTTATTAATTGAAGGCTACTGAGTTCCATGAAATTAGTTCCTTTTGCATCCCTTTAATATTTTACGTAGAAATTGTGCATCAATATAGAATCTTAAAGCTTGTTATATTAAATGAAGTTCCCTTTAATGTAGACCACATGGACAATTCAATAAATCTGATTTATGGTATGAATAAAGAATTGCTAAAGTGCCAGAGTTCTACATTTTGACATGTCCCTCTGCGACTTCTAGGAAGATTTTAATTAACTTAACCCCAGAATGTCTCCAAGCTTTCACCATCATTGTAAATCCATAGTTATTTTGTTGCTTTGAGTAATTTCTGAATTATAATATTTATTTTATGTAATTAGTGATTCATCTAATCACATAATGCATGTCCCTCATTTTAAAGCCAACCCTGTTACGTGAAATTAACTTTCATTTTAATATGGTGAAAATATTAATTTCTAAGTAATTTTCTCAAACATCTAATTGTCAGAACTGGTTCTCATCTTTTTGGCCATTTTCTGTTGTGCTGTGGAAAACTCTTACCTATAGATGGGCTCTAAATGTTTTAAGTTTCATTTTATAAATTATGTTTGCATTCAATTGTCCCTCCCTGCACACTATAAGCTTCCAATTCCCCAAATCCAAGGGGATCTATGGCTGATTTAAGATGAAATCGTCAACCCCGTTACTTGATTTGGCACTTACCATAGTCCTTTTTTATTTAACCTCTAGAGATAGGAAAACTTTATTTTTATTTTTAATTATGGAGTGACTTGCTGTTGCTAAATATACAGATATTTCTGGGCATGCAGGATCCACTAGTCTACCTACCTCCTTTCAGCTGCTGCTCATTGCTCAGTCACTCCTTGACTCTGCTGCCGCTTGTACACAAAACAGTTCGATCAAACGTAGCTAATTGTAACAGTAAGATGTTGCAAACATAAGCATGACATAGAGGTCTGGCAATTTCATGTTATTTTTTCAGGAGTTAAATGCAGCTATTTAGGCAAGCTATATGTAGCTTACACAGCATATCAAACAATCAAGTCGCAAGACACTCAGTCAATAGCGATTTTATGTAATTCTTTCGTCATTGGAAACATTGTCTGAACAGGAGGCAGACTGGCTATATGGCAGCAAAATTGTAAAGTTTACATCACGCACAACAATAATTGTTTTGCCCTAATGCAATGTGTAGACTGTCTTGCTTGTGCTACAGCAATATCCTTTTCAACAGACAGAAGGTTGTAGCAGGCCCTTCATATAGACTATATTTTTGGATCGATAGTTCAAATCGCAGCAGTTCAGGAATGACGCAGAGACATGGGCTACATAATTTCGATCAAATTGGTTGAGAGTTCAGAAGAGGGTGAGTACAGAAAGAAACGTGAATGTGTGTGCATAGCTAGGTTTCCATAAAATTGTCTACAAATTTCATGCAAATATTCTAAAATGCGCGTAAAGAAAAAATGCGCATTTTCCCACGAGTGGCGTTTCCACCAAAGGGACTAGTTGTGGATAAAAATCAGTGTGACGACGTAGTGCACACAATGTACTTTTTCGCATACGTTTTCATGTACCGAATAAAAATCTAAAGTTCAGTGCGTTATCGCATTTTCAACTCCTGATAGTTTTGGCACAAACTGTTGCGTTAAATAGCGAATGCCTACTCAGGTCTTGGCTACTGCTCTTTCTTGTATAATACATTTTACAGACACAAAAGATCCCACCATGTCGAACGAACAAATTATGTCTGCTTTTATACAATTGTAACGAAACTTCCTGTTTCGATCACAGCTTTTTTTGTTATACAATATGACTTTACTTGCATACAAACTGTGGATGGAAACATGGTTAATGACCCATGTGATTCGGATCCTTAGATTTGAGAGAAGTTTCCAGAGTGATGGAGGCGGGGCAGGGGCCTCTGCCTTTTTGTTAATTTGAACATGTGCTCTTTATGAATCATGTTTGCAATAAGACACTAAAGTAAAACTGCAAAGAAATTAACGTTTTGTCCTGACATCACTGAGTACCACTTCATATTTTCAAGCATAGTGGTGGCTGCATCATGTTATGGGTATGCTTGTCATCGGCAAGGACTAGGGAGTTATTTAGGATAAAAAATAAACTTAATAGATCTAAGCACAGGCAACATCCTAGAGGAGAACCTGGTTCATTCTGCTTTCTAACAGATACTGGGAGACAAATCCACCTTTCAGCAGGACAATAACCTAAAACACAAGGCCAAATTATACACTGGAGTTGCTTTCCAAGATGACATTGAATGTTCCTGATTGGCCTAGTTACAGTTTTGACTTAAATCGGCTTGAGAATCTATGGCAAAACATGAAAATGGGTGCAATGATAAAAGATGAACTATACAGAGCTTGAAGATAAAAAAAAAAAGAATAATGGGCAAATATATGCACAGCTCTTAGACTTACCCAAACACACTTGCAGCTGTAATCGCTGCCGAAGGTGATTGTAACATTTATTGACTAATGGTTGAATACTTATTTAATCAATATATTAGCATTTTAATTAATAAAGGTAGAATTTTGACATTAGAGTATTGTTTGTGGATCATTGACAAAAGACAAATGACAAATCAATTTTAATCCCACTTTGTAACATAACAGAATGTGTAAAAAAAATCAAGGGGTGTGAATACTTTCTGAAGCACTGTAGCAACATGCCTATAAATTACCTTCTGAAAGTATTCAGACCCCTTGACTTTTCCCACATTATGATACAACCTTATTCTAAAATGGATTAAATAGTTTTCTCCCCATCATCAATCTACACACTAACCCATAATAACAAAGCAAAAACAGTTTTTTAGACATTTTTGCAAATGTATTAAATAAAAATTGAAATATTTACGTACAGTACCAGTGTGGACTCCTACTCATTCATGGGTTTTTATTTTTTACTATTTTCTACATTGTAGAATAATAGTGAAGATGTCAAAACTATGAAATAACACATATGGAATCATGTATTAACCAAAAAAGTAGCCACCCTTTGCCTTGATGACAGCTTTGCACCCTCTTGGCATTCTCTCAACCAGCTTCACCTGGAATGCTTTTCCAACTCTCTTTAAGGAGTTCCCACATATGCTGAGCACTTGTTGGCTGCTTTTCCTTCACTCTGCGGTCCAACTCATCCCAAACCATCTCAATTGGGTGGAGGTTATTGGAGGCCAGGTCATCAAATATACCTTACACAGCCTGGAGGTGTGTTGGGTCTTTGTCCTGGTGAAAAACAAATGATAGTCCCACTAAGCGCAAACCAAATGGGATGGCATATCGCTGCAGAATGCTGTGGTAGCCATGCTGGTTAAGTGTGCCTTGAATTCTAAATAAATCCGACAGTGTCACCAGCAAAGCACCCACACGCCATTACACCGCCTCCTCCATGCTTCACGGTGGGAACCACACATGCAGAGATCATTAGTTCACCTACTCTGCGTCTCAAAGTCACGGCGGTTGGAACCAATCTCAAATTTGGACTCATCAGACCAAAGGACAGATTTCCACCGGTCTAATTCTAAATCTTCTTCTTATTGGTGTCCTTTTAGGAGTGGTTTCTTTTCAGCAATTTGACCATGGCCTTATTCATGTAGTCTCCTCTGAACAGTTGTGTCTGTGAAGCATTTATTTGTGCTGCAATTTCTGAGGCTGGTAACATTAATGACCTTATCCTCTGTAGCAGAGGTAACTCTGGGTCTTACTTTCCTGTGGTGGTCCTCATGAGAGCCAGTTTCATCATAGCGCTTTGTGGTTTTTGCGACTGCACTTGAAGAAACTTTAAAAGTTCTTGCAATTTTCCGGATTGACTGACCTTCATGTCTTAAAGTAATGATGGACTGTTGTTTCTCTTTGCTTATTTGAGCTGTTCTTGCCATAATATGGTCTTGGTCTTTTACCAAATAGGGCTATCTTCTGTATACCACCCCTACCTTGTCACAACACAACTTATTGGCCCAAACCCATTATGAAGGAAGGAAATTCCACAAATGTAACTTTAACAAGGCACACCAGTAATTTAAATGCATTCCAGGTGACTATCTCATCAAGCTGGTTGAGAGAATGTCAAGAGTGGGCAAAGCTGTCAGGTAAAGGGTGGCTACTTTGAATAATCTCAAATCTAAAATATATTTTGATTTGTTTAACCCTTTTTTGGTTACTCCTTGTGTTATTTCATAGTTTCCATGTCTTCACTATTATTCTACAATGTAGAAAATGGTTTAAAAAAACAAAAAAAAAACACTTGGACACACGCACCCATTCAAACTTTTGACTGGTACTGTAAGTATTCAGACCCTTTACTCAGTACTTTGTTGAAGCGATAATAGCCTTGAGTCTTCTCGGTATGACACTACAAGCTTGGCACACCTGTATTTGGGGAGTTTCTCCCATTCTCTGCAGATCCTCTCAAGCTCTGTCAGGTTGGATGCGGAGTGTCCCTGCACATCTATTTTCAGGTTTCTCCAGAGATGTTCATGTCCGAACTCTGGCTGGGCCACTCAAGAATATTCAGAGACCTGTCCCCAAGTCACTCCTGCGTCGTCTTGGCTGTGTGCTTAGGGTCGTTGTCCTGTTGGAAGGTGAACCTAACCTGCTCCAGAGCGCTTTTCATAAAGGAGCTCTCTGTACTTTGCTCCGTTCCTCGATCCTGACTGTCTCCCAGTCCCTGCCACTGAAAAACATCCCCACAGCATGATGCTGCCACCACCATGCTTCAATGTAGGGATGGTACCGGGTTTCCTGCAGATGTGACACTTGGCATTCAGGCCAAAGTGTTCAATCTTGGTTTCATCAGACCAGAGAATCTTGTTTCTCCTGGTCTGAGCGTCCTTTAGGTGCCTTTTGTAAAACTCCAAGCGGACTGTCATGCCTTTTAGTGAGGAGTGGCTTCTGTCTGGCCACTCTACCATAAAGGCCTGATTGGTGGAGTGCTGCAGAGATGGTTGTCCTTCTGGTAGGCTTTCCCATCTCCACAGAGGAACTCTGGAGCTCTGTCAGATTGACCATCGGGTTCTTTGTCACCTACCTGACCAAGGCCCTTCTCCCCGGCTTGCTCAGTTTGGCCGGGCCGCCAGCTCGAGGAAGAATCTTGGTGTTTCCAAACTGCTTCCATTTAAGAATGTGTTCTTGGGGACTTTCAATGCGGCATACATTTTTTGGTACCCTTCCCCAGATCTGTGCCTCGACACAGTCCTGTCTCAACTTGTAGAAACATCTCAAGGATGATCAATGGAAACAGGATGCACTTGAGCTCAATTTTGAGCAATGGGTCTAAATACTTATGTAAATAAGGTATTCTGTTTGTATACATTTTCAAAAATGTCTAAACCTGTTTTCACTTTGTCATTATGGGGTATTATGTGTGGAAAAGGAGAAGGGGTCTTAATACTTTCCGAATGCTCCCCCCCCCCAAAAAAGCACCATTCTGCACAAACTAATTTTTATTCAGACATTTGCAACAGCACAAATAATCATAACATTTAAAACTATTTAAATATATATGAAAATAAGACTCATAAATATCAAAAAGTAACAAAGACAAATAGAAACAAATTTGTGTTGGTTTGGTACTCGACCATCATTACATTACCCATCCCCCCCCAAAACTGGCAACCAAGAGTCAAGACTAAACCCATTCATCTTGGTGTTGTGCAGACTGGTTTTTCTTAATGATTTTGCACAAACCAGAAAAAAATGCAACAAATGTCTGTGAATTTTGGTTTATTTGGTAGCATTTAAATCCGCCACCGCATGGCAGGTACCCTAGTCATATAAATGTTTTCAGTGCAAATATGATGCACACCGTATGTACTCCACTTATGCACTCAAATATGCACTTTTAAACATTGACAACAGGCATGGCAGATGGACTTTCATGGTCTTACAACCGAGGAGTTAACAAGTCCAAAAGTACACAGATGTGCCGGAACACAACTTTTTTTCTGCTTGACTGTCTCACTGCCTGTCTCTCTCATCTGTCCCCCCCAGGCCACGTGTGTGCAGTACAGGCTGGTGGTGCGTGACGTGAACACCCTACAGATCTTGCACCTTTACACTTGCCTGGACCAGATAGTCCACATGGAGTGGTCCTCTGACTCGCTCTTCATCCTCTGTGCCATGTACAAGAGGGGACTAGTGCAGGTATGCGCTCCTCTATTAGGCTAGTGCATATTGTTTTTATCTCATTTGTCCAATAATGACAGTTGGTGTATTTTTTAAATATTTTTTGGTGCTGAATTAGCTTGTTCAGACTGATGGATGCTTAAATATACAGAATGTGGGAAATTAAACTGGGAATAAAGTGTACAAATATAAATCAACAACTTGCACAAATAAAGTGGAATTTAAGTAGATAATTACTGACCATTTTGTAATGAAAGGGAAATAACCCCTTATTTGAGACGGTGTTAAGATCAAATGCACTGTGCAAAAAGAACAGCTTACTTTTGCAGAGGTAACCATCTCCAGTCTTTCATTTCGTCTCTGGGTCAGATTTGGTATGGTCAAAGGTTTGAGTACAGGTTGAGCTCAGGGAAAGGCAGTTGTCCTTCTCTCACAATCTCTCTCTCCTCTCAGGTGTGGTCTCTAGAGCAGCCCGACTGGTACTGTAAGATTGACGAGGGCTCGATAGGACTAGTCTCCTCGCGCTGGAGCCCAGACGGACGTCACATTCTCAACACCACAGAGTTCCATGTAAGTGTGAAGTCACTAGGAGTGTGTTTGTGTTTCTGTCTGGTGTCGACTGTTGCTGCCCATAATGGAGGAGGAGACCTGAAAATAGACAGCAGACACCAGACCCTGCCCCACCTGACAAATGTATGCCTGATTTCAGTTACTCCAGCTAGTGTTCTGTCATATCCTCGACACACGAATGAAGCTCCTTCCGAGTCCTATTTCGTTTCTCCTCCCTGACGTGTGCACTCGTTCATTCCCTTTGAAGCATTTAAAAAGCACTGGATTGGTGTAAGCCTGTGCTTAAGTGGGTTTTCACCATGTTCCGTACACTACTCCATCCCTTTGAAATCCATGGTGGAAGTGTACAGGTGGAGAAACGGAATTGGGCTGTAGATATTTATGTTATATTCTTGGAAGATGACAATCCATCCCATGTGTTTTGTCACACATCCAATAGGCTGTGAAATTCAGCCACACTTAGACATTTTTAATGTGGTAAGTTTTCTGATTAGTTTAGACTTGAATGAACATGCTTGCTGGAACCAAACCAGTGTCGGTGTGACGACATCGCAGCTTGCTTTGCACGTCTGCAAGGACTGTAGGTGAAAGTGCAGTCTGGCTTGTTGGGAGCATATTTGTCCCTAGGTATCAGAGGGGGGAGTGGGCTGCACTCGTCCTCGCCTGCCTGTTTGGGTTACGACTTGGGCACCGTGCCATGGCGGGGCTCGCCTGACGCCCGAACCCGACTCCAAGACTCACTGACAGGTGCCGGGGCCCAGGCACAACTGTGTCTGGAGGTTTGAGAGGGAGCAGGGAGTGCAAGTGTCTGACATTTCTGCTTTGTCTGTCTGCTTCTTCAACAAACACAGGAATAGAATGGAGTCTCCCTAGGTCTGTCTGCTCCTGGGTCTGTCTGCTCTTTCCATTAAATTCTGAGAAGGGAACAATTGTCAGTTGTTGATTTGGGGAAGATGTAAAACAAATACATTTTGCAACAGAAAATGTGCATTTCTTATTGGATAAGTTCAAGTAGCCCCCCCTGTTTGTTGCCTTGTATGGCTCAGAACTCATGCAAGATCCCCTGTTTTCACATTTGGGGTGCCAAGCCTGTTTACCAAAAGTCTAGGGGTGATGACGCCCGCGTTGTCCAGTGCTGCTGACCTCACCTTCACCCCTCCACAAAGATTTCATTATGGCTGTGCCAGACTGGTGTTCGTATCAGGGCTCAGTTTCAGCCGGGAGCTCATGAACAAGATGCTATATTAACTTGTTAGGGGACAGCTGCTGTGTGTTGAACCCACTGTGTGTGTGTGTGACTGTGTGTTTTCTTTTCTCCCCACTGACTGTTTTGATACATGGGTGCAATTTGTCAGTTAACAGCTGATGGTGCTAGACGAGGGTTTGGATTTACGTTCATCTCTGTAGATATGCCATTTCGCTTGGGAGAGTCGCCGGAGCAGCAGGCCGCGGCGTGAGCCAGTATCCGGATCTGATCTTACCTCCAGCCCTCACCACAGTTTGCACTGCTTTGTGCTTTTTGTCCATGTACAAATGATTTCAAATGGTTAACAAGCAGCTTTTTTGATGCTAAAATTGTCTTACACCATATCTTGCATGCGTTATGTGATTTAGTTTACGGCCTCTCGCTACTGTACATAAAGGACAATTGGAAAGTTGATTAGTCTATTGCATTCTCCATGTTCTTACAAGTGAGCAGGACATCCTGGAGTCTCTTGGCTGTCTTAGTGGGTTGCCTATCGTATTACACTCTTCAGAAGTGACTTAACATTGGTAATTAGGACTAGCTTCATGGATAGGCCCGATGTCATTCAAATAGGTGTTGTAAAATTACTTTTACCCTCATTGTATGTTCGAATCAAAAAGCCATACATGTTTGAATTCCCACTCTTGATTCTCTCCACTGGCACTATGCTGCACATATTCACTGCTAATCCAACAAACCAGCTGAGCGAGCTGTAAAACCGGTGTGGAAGACATCCACTCAAGGCCGGCACGAAAATTATATACCTCTAATGGTTTATGCATTGTTGGGATCAGGTTAGCTGCGTGCCTGGCCGGCGGCGCTGGATCCCCGCTAGCGCGTAGCATGTTGGCAGCGTTAGCTATCAGAGAAACTGTGAACCCAAGTAGCTGCCACAGCTCTACTCTGACAATCGACAATCAGTCATCCAGACTGACGCCTGGCTACACCGCACTCCAATCCACGGGGGAATTATAAGGCTGTAACAGGAGAAATGTGTCTATATCGGGTTGAGAGACCGTCTCTGATGGGGAATGCATATGGACTTATCCATTGCTGACAGATAGGCCAATGCAAAGATTCCTCGCAAGAGTTGCAGCATCACTAATTCTCTCTCGCATATAAAAAGTGCTGCCACAGGAGGAGCTGATGGATTTGTGATTTGCTGTCAGGGATTCTGCGGTGTAGTTGGTCCTGTTTATCAAGTGTAGCCTTTCTTGTCCCAGTGGGCCTGTTCTTTCTAGGGTTAAGTTGAGGGCTTGAGGCATAACTCCTGTGAGGTTATGTTTAGAACAAGGCTGTGGGAGAGCTTTAAACAGGATAAATAAAACAAAGTCAAATTAATTCCTCCAATGTGAAGTGAACCAGTACTGTTGTGAGCTGGTAGCCACGGTTTAGGCCCTCCATCCACCCTGCCAGTCAGCACAACACCCTAGCAGGCACCTCTGCTACAACTCTGTAAAATGTGCTGTCTTCTCGTCGACACATGGCCTCCCTGCTTATACAGTGCATTTGGTAAGTATGTAGACCCCTTTTCCCACGTTGTTACGTTACAACCTTATTCTAAAATGGATTAAATACGTTTTTCACGTCATCAATCTACACACACACTACCGCATAATGACAAAGTGAAAACTGGTTTTGACGTTTTTGCTAATTTATAAAAAAACTAAACGTACCTTATTTACGTAAGTATTCAGACCCTTTGCTATGAGACTTGAAATTGAGCTCTGGTGCATCCTGTTTCCGTTGACCATCCTTGAGGTGTTTCTACAACTTGATTGGAGTCCAGCTGTGGTAAATTAAATTGATTGGACATGATTTGGAAAGGCACACACCTGTCTATGTAAGGTCCCACAGTTGACAATGCATGTCAGAGCAAAAACCAAGCCATGAGTTCAAAGGAACTGTCCGTAGAGTTCCGAGACAGGATTGTGTTGAGGCACAGATCTGGAGAAGGGTACCAAAACATTTCTACAGCATTGAAGTTCCACAAGAACACTGGCCTCTATCACTCTTAAATTGAAGAAGTTTGAGAAACAAGATTCTCTGGTCTGATGAAACCAAGATTGAACTCTTTGGTCTGAATGCCAAGTGTCAGGTCTGGAGGAAACTTGGTACCATCCCTACAGTGAAGCATGGTGGTGGCAGCATCATGCTGTGGGGATGTTTTTCAGCTGCAGGGACTGGGAGACTAGTCAGGATTGAGGGAAAGCTGAACGGCGCAAAGTACAAAGATCCTGCTCCAGAGCGCTCAGGACCTCAAACTGGGGCGACGGTTCACCTTCCAACAGGACAACAACCCTAAGCACACAACCAAGACAACGCAGAAGTGACTTCGGGACAAGTCTCTGAATGTCCTTGAGTGGCCCAGCCGTTCGAACATCTCTGGGGAGACCTAAAAATAGCTGTGCATCGATGCTCCCCATCCAACCTAACAGAGCTTGAGAGGATCTGCAGAGAAGAATGGAAGAAACTCCAAATACAGGTGTGCTAAGCTTGTAGCGTCATTCCCAAGAAGACTCGCCACCAAAGGTGCTTCAACAAAGTACTGAGTAAACGGTCTGAATACTTTTGTAAATGTGATATTTCAGTTGTATTTTTAATAAATGTGCAACATTTTCTAAACCTGTTTTTGCTTTGTCATTATGGGGTATTGTGTGTAGATTGAGGGGGGAGGGGGGGACTATTTAATCCATTTTAGAATAAGGCTGTAATGTAAACAAAATGTGGAAAAAGTCGAGGGGTCTGAATACTTTCTGAATGCACTGTAACAAACTTACTAGAAAATAAGCCTAAAGCTGATGATCATGCTGTGAAGGCCAATACAAAGCATTATTTGTGTCCCTTTATTCTGATGGCTAAACAGAAGCAGCTTTATTTGCTCTTGGACCATCTTGTCTCTGTCCTAGAGACTGAAACGCCAGTCTACTGCTCCCAGTTTGCTTCCAAGGTGTAGTTTTACCAGCTTCAGTGCCCCAGACTGGCATGCCAGGCAACACAGAGAAGCATTTCTCACCTATTTTACATATGTGCCGCTCCCTCCCTCTTCCCAGTTTAAAGTTACACCCCCCACCCCCCCAGACCACCTCCCAACCCAGTCCCCCCCATGTCAATGTGGTGGGGTACAAGTTGTCCAAGAAGAACTGTGTTGCGCTGTGTTGACGGTGGTTTCCATGGATCTGTGGGGGGGGGGGGGGGTGTAATGACAGGCCACAGCTGGATGTCTTGGTACCTCAGGAGCATGCCCTGGTCAGTTAGACCCTTACCCAGGGAAGCAACAGCCAGTAGGTCAGACAGACTCCTGCCTGAATGCCTTCCTCCCCTGAGTGAGAAAGTGAGCCCCAGCTAGAAAATCAGGGAAAGCATGCCATGCTAGAGCTATTTAAAGTTCGTATCCTTCTTCATACAGTTGTGTAGTTTTCTGATGTTTGCACTTCTCTTACAGGAAGGTAAGTGTAGGCAAAGGGAGAACCCTGAATTAAGTTTTAATTGGTATTTTGGGAGTGTCGATGTGAGTTCTGACATGCACACCATATAAGTCGCCGCCTACCAAGGCCGCACAGAGGCTGAGGGTCTTGATTACAGTTCACACTTGAATTGACGACCCTCGACTTTGTCACTTCTGTCTCAAGCTTATTTATTGTTATGAAGCCACATAAGTCTTGGCTGATCACCGAGACTAGTTTGGTCCAGCATTTGCACAGGCTTAGTATTCAAAGTATGATAAGACAGGGTGCGGAGAAGTGTATGCATGCACATTTATTGGCTTACTAGGTTGTAAAAGAAAATATGTAGGCCTTGCATTTTACACCCATAACATGCTTGTGGTGGTAGGCTACATAGCCGTAATGTCATTTGGATGGCGTAGAATGACTACTGTTCTGGCTTTTACTTTTAGGAGTAACAATAACTAGGCTCGCTCTAGGCTGAATACAAATACTATATTGTGCATCTTACAGTATAGACCTAGTTATGTTCTTTTTAACATAGCATATGTAGTTTCAATGTTTTCACATGAACACCTTTGTTTTTCTGATCACGACTAAACGAGGAAGAAACTAGGAGTGCAGGACCTGTCACATGCTGGTCTTGGTGGGCTAGATGCAGCGTGTTACTGTCCGCCGGCTGGTTGTGTGCTGCGATGTGTAAAGCTCATCTCGGATGATTTTGGGGGGCAGGGGTGACGTGAATCTTTACGGGTAGACAGACTGGCATTGGCCTTGTTTCTATTGTCCAGTTCTGCTGGTAACCGATAAAGGTCGTACTTGTACTTAACTGCTGTTATTAATGGATAGGCTAGAGATTTCATTATTGTAGTGATTTAGATTTAGAACTTTCCCTTGTGAGTGGTTTAACCATTCAGCACAACCGCTCTTCTTAGTCTTATCCATCACGAAGACCCTCGTGGATCTCTTCCACAGACCGACACGGAGTCCCCCAGGGGCTGTGTTGAAGCCGAACGGGGTTAATGCTGCGTTTCGTATAAAACCTAAACGGACGGGTTGGCAGGGATAGCGAGGAGCTCTCAGCGGTCTCATTAGTCGAAGAGTTGACTGAGCTCTTATTAATAGGCGGCTGTTGTTGACGCCCTGCTCTGAGCTCCACACTTACCACATTAAAGCCTCCATCCAGCTCCTCTTACAGAGGAAGAGGCCATGTTGCCAATGAAGAGCGGGCATGGGGTGCAAACGGCGATGCGGTTTGCTTTATTAAACGGGCGTAGACATTCAAAATAATTGATCGAGGATCAAAGGTGTCTGTTTTTGGACGGTTGAGTCTTTGTAGGCTATTCCCCTGTGCTAGCTAACCTTTCACTGGGAGATGAGGTATAGTTTGTTACATTTTGTTTCTTTTTTTTTTTGACAGCTGAGAGTTACCGTCTGGTCCTTGTGCACCAAAGCCGTATCTTACATCAAGTACCCCAAGGCATGTCAGAAGGGTAAGTACGTGAGTGTGTGTGTGTTTTTCAGCGAGAGGACTTGGGGACAGGGCCGCACTGACTGGCTTGACACATGGGCTGGTGAATCGCGTCCCTCCCTGTCCCTTGACCTTAAGGCCTATGGGCCATCTGCTGACAGCTGGAGCCCTCTTCAGTAAATGGTGCATGCTCGCCATAACCTGTTTGTCAGCAGCCAGTGGAGTTATTGTCTTGGGCTCCAACCACTACCCAAAGGTTCACACACCACCACCACGTGACCCAAGCACCGTTGGATCCACTGTATAAATAATCCAGCAATGCCAACCACTTGCTGCTGAAGGCCTCTTGATAGTTACACTCAATAGACTGTGCTGTACACCACAGCAACGCTATAGGTTAACATGACGACTAAATGACCACAAATCATTTTGGACACGTGTCACCTAGATGAACATAATGTAGGTCTAAAGCATATCACTTTTGCATCTGCAAATTGTCCTCTCCCAACATTGTCTTTGTACAAGGACTAGATGATGAGTAGTTGAGTCAGGTGTGCTTGTGTGGGGAAATATTTTGACTATGTTAAATAGCGTTTCCTGTGCATTGTTTCCCCCCTGGTCTGTGGTTCCAGGGATAGACTTCAGCAGGGACGGCTGCTACATGGCCCTAGCGGAGCGCCGCGACTGCAGAGACTATGTTAGCGTGTTTGTGTGTGACGACTGGCACCTACTGAGGGTGAGTGCCACTCAGAGCTCCCATCACGGGAGTGTCCCCCAAAAAAGTTTGGGGATTTACATTTTAGTTTGATGAACTCAGCAGAAAAAAATAAATTTCCCTTTTTCAGGACCCTGTCTTTTAAACACTGTCTCCCATGCTTGTTCAATGAACCATAAACCGTTAATGAACGTGCACCTGTGGAACTGTCGTTAAGACACTAACAGCTTACAGACAGTAGGCAATTAAGGTCACAGTTATGAAAACTTAGGACACTAAAGAGGCCTTTCTACTGACTCTGAAAACAACCATAAGAAAGATGCCCAGGGTCCCTGCTCATCTGTGTGAACGTGCCTCAGGCATGCTGCAAGGAGGCATGAGGACTGCAGATGTGGCCAGGGCAATAAATTGCAATGTCCATACTGTGAGATGCCTAAGACAGGGAGACGGGATAGACAGCTGAACGTCCTCGCAGTGGCAAACCACGTGTAACAACACCTGCACAGGATCGGTACATCCGAACATCACACCTGCAGGACATGTACAGGATGGCAACAACAACTGCCCGAGTTGCACCAGGAACGCACAATCCCTCCATCAGTGCTCAGACTGTCCGCAATAGGCTTAGAGAGGCTTGTAGGCCTGTTGTAAGGCAGGTCCTCACCAGACATCACCGGCAACAACGTCACCTATGGGCACAAACCCACCGTCGCTGGACCAGACAGGACTTCCAAAAAGTGCTCTTCGCTGACTAGTCACGGTTTTGTCTCACCAGAGGTGATGGCCGGATTTGTGTTTATCGTCAAAGGAATGAGCGTTACACCGAGGCCTGTACTCTGCAGCGGGATCGATTTGGAGGTGGATGGTCCGTCATGGTCTGGGGCGGTGTGTCACAGCATCATCGGACTGAGCTTGTTGTCATTGCAAGCAATCTCAACGATGTGCGTTACAGGGAAGACATCCTCCTCCCTCATGTGGTACCCTTCCTGCAGGCTCATCCTGACATGAACCTCCAGCATGACAATGCCACCACGCACAGAACGAGCAGTATGGCTGATTTTCTGCAAGACAGGAATGTCAGTGTTCTGCCATGGCCAGCGACGAGCCCGGATCTCAATCCCATTGAGCACGTCTGGGACCTGTTGGATCGGAGGGTGAGGGCTAGGGGCATCCCCCCCCCACAGAAATGTCCGGGAACTTGCAGGTGCATTGGTGCAAATCTGGTGCAGTCCATGAGGAGGAGATGTACTGCAGTACTTAACTGACTTTTGATTTTGCCCCCCACCCCCTGTTCAGGGACACATTATTCCATTTCTGTTAGTCACATGTCTGTGGAACTTGTTCAGTTTATGTCTCAGTTGTTGAATCTTATGTTCATACAAATATTTACACATGTTAAGTTTGCTGAAAATAAACGCAGTTGACAGTGAGGACATTTTCTTTTTTTTGCTGAGTTTACAAAACATTAGGAACGCTTTCAATTCATCGGGGCATGGACTTGACAAGGTGTCAAGCGTTCCACAGGGATGCTGGCCCATGTTAACTCCAATGCTTCCCACAGTTGTGTCAAGTTTGCTGGATGTCCTTTGTGTGGTGGACCATTATTGCACACTGGAAACTGAGTGTGAAAAACCCAGCAACGTTGCATTTCTTGACATGCAAACTGGTGCGCCTGGCACCTACTACCATATCCAGTTCGCTTAAATATTTTCTTGCCCATTCACCCCCTGAATGGCACACACACACAATCCATGTCTCAAGGCTTAAAATCCTTTAAAACGGTCTCCTCCCCTTAATCTACATTGATTTGAAGTGAATTTAACAAGTGACATCAATAAGGGATCAAAGCTTTCACCTGGTCATTCTGTCATGGAAAGAGCTCATGTTCCTAATGTTTTGTACGTTTTGACACATTGTAAAGTGGGACCCAAACAACCGATGCACCTGTACAGATGCGCAGTTTGTCCCTGTCTATTTTCTGCTAATTGTCTGTATCCTCTTGTTTGACCTCCCCTGTCTACCTTTCAAAGCACTTTGAAACAGAGACCCAAGACTTGGCGGGGGTGGAGTGGTCTCCTAACGGCTGTGTTCTGGCTGTATGGGACAGCTGTTTGGAGGTAAGCCATTGGAAAATTAGTTGACAATATGTTGACAGAGTGGGAACCCTGAAAGAGAGTGTGTGTGTGTGTGTGTGTGTGCTCTCTCCCCAGTACAAGGTGCTGCTGTACTCGCTGGACGGCCGGCTGCTGTCCACTTTCAGTGCGTATGAGTGGTCGCTGGGCATCAAGTCTCTGGCCTGGAGTCCCAGCAGCCAGTTCCTGGCCATCGGCAGCTATGATGGAAAGGTCTGCGCTTTGTCTCCTTCTCTTTCTATAGGCTTACGGTGGCTTCCAGATACATGTATTCTGTGCAACCTGTGCAGATCCGTGTTAATTTCTTCAACAACAATTTAATTTCGTCAATGACCTATTTTTCTTGATGAAAGCGAGTGACGATAACGAGAAATGCCTTGGGGGGGGGGGGGGGGGGGGGTTGTTGAAAATGTAACTAGATGAGAATTCCACATGAGCCTAATGGTCATTCATGTGTGCTGTAATTCATCTATGTTGCCATTCTTGCGGTTCCACAAATGCAAGTTGCTTTTTTCTGACATAATACTTTGTTGGAAAGCTCGTCTTGTCCCCTTTTCAAGGAAATCACTTATTTACCCCCCTCCGACAGTTATGATGAGGAGAAAATCAGAGCTCTGAATTGTTGAACCTGTAGCCAAGGCTTTATATGGTTTATTATTCCTGGTATTAGCTCAAATCTGCCACAATAGCAATATTGACAGCTAAAGTATACGAGGGGATAGTGGGCTTAGTTGGACAAGGCTATCTGCACACAAGGTAAGCAGAAAGTTGTAGTTATGTATTAGATAAAATGCACTGACTATGTGACTGATAACTGAAATATATTTTAAGACTAAATCTAAAATAGCTGGCAAAATTACGCGAGTGCAGATTATATTGATGTGGTTCCTGAAAAGAAACTCTTACCTACTATCGTGCATAGGCCTTTACAGAGAAGTGATTTATTGGTCAAGTCCCATTCCAAACATTTGGGGCTGGTTTCCCAGACACAGATTAGGCGTAGTCCTGTAATGAAAGCACTTTCAATGGAGAATGCATTTTGTGTCTGGAATATCGTCCCATAGTCATGTAGAAAATAATATAATAAATTGAAGCTATTTTAGATTATAGGGACATGGAGTTGGTGGTATGACTGTGGGCTTACCTGATGGTTTTGATCAGGTCCGGATCCTAAACCACATCACCTGGAAGAAAGTGACTGAGTTTGACCACCCAGCCACCATCAACAATACTAAAGCTGTGAGTACTCTTTCCAATGAGTACATGTCAGTTATGTGACGACCTAACGTGCTGAGGGGTAGGGGTTAAGGGGTCCATACAACTTTCACTAATATGCCCTTACACTCTACTACTCTTCGTCAATTGTTCTTAACCCTCTGCCCCCCCCCCCCCCCCCCGTGTCCTTCCTCCATTCTTCTTCTTGATATCCACTAATATGTTTGTTGATTGAACCGCTCGCAAGCAAGACCAGTTGCAGTTAAATAGATTTATAAACTGGGGGGTTTGAGCCCTGATTGCTGATTTGGCTTAAAGCTGTGGTATATCAGACTGTATACCACGGGTAATGCAAAACGTTTATTTTTACTACTCTAATTACGTTGGTAACCAGTTTATGTAGCAATAAGGCACCTCGGGGGTTTGTGATATATGGCCAATATACCACGGCTGAAGGGCTGTCAAGTCACTCTACGTTGGGAAACACAACTTGAAAAACATTAACATGAAAAACCCAGCAGCGTTGCAGTTCTTGACACAAACCAGGGCGCCTTTCACCTACCATATCCCATTCAAAGGCACTTAAAAAATCATCTTGCCTATTCACTCTCTGAATGGCGCACACACAGGCAAAATCCATGTCTGAATTGTCTCTAGGCTTAAAAATCCTTCTTTAACCTGTCTCCCCTTCACCTACTCTGAAGTGGATTTAACAAGTGAGTGACATCAATAAGGGATTGTGGCTTTCACCTAGGACAGATGATTTTTACACACTACGTGCTTCAGCACTCGGCTGTTGTATTTTGGAAGTTGTATTTACTTTCTGCCATGCAAATGATTTTGGGACTGTATCACTGTCCCCTCTGCTACAATACTCACACTCCATTTCATGTCTCCCTCTACTGCTTTATATGTAATTGCTTGAAACACAATGCTTTTAATTGTGAGCAAGTGCTGCGAAAGGACCATTATTTACCTAACTGGGCACTTTAATGCTTGGGTGTAGCTGAGGAAGTGTAGACCATGCCAGGTGACTGACTGGAGCTTGTGTTGTCAGGTGGTCTACAAGGAGGTGGAGAGGAAGCCGGTGGTGGGGAGTGCGGACCTGTCCATTCAGCAACACATCACTATGGGGAGCACCCTCTTCAACACACAGAGCAAATGTAAGCACACCACATCACTATGGGGAGCACCCTCTTCAACACACAGAGCAAATGTAAGCACACCACATCACTATGGGGAGCACCCTCTTCAACACACAGAGCAAATGTAAGCACACCACATCACTATGGGGAGCACCCTCTTCAACACACAGAGCAAATGTAAGCACACCACATCACTATGGGGAGCACCCTCTTCAACACACAGAGCAAATGTAAGCACACCACATCACTATGGGGAGCACCCTCTTCAACACACAGAGCAAATGTAAGCACACCATCACTATGGGGAGCACCCTCTTCAACACACAGAGCAAATGTAAGCACACCACATCACTATGGGCAGCACCCTCTTCAACACACAGAGCAAATGTAAGCACACCACATCACTATGGGTAGCACCCTCTTCAACACATATAGCAAATGTAGGCACACCACATCACTATGGGGAGCACCCTCTTCAACACACAGAGCAAATGTAAGCACACCTCACCTGGCAGTGGATATTAGCCAACAGGAGTGTATATTTAATTAAATATGCAACATATGCAGCTATAACTCTTTCATTAAACCCCAACCTTAAGAAAATATGCAATTTGGAATAGATGAAATTGAGATGGTATAATAACCCATATTCAGCATAATTTTTATTAGTACACTGGAAAATAAGGTTTTATCACAGGCTATATCACTGTCAAAATTGTCTGACTTATTGATCCTGCTTCTGTGGCGCATCCCTCTGTTGTAGATGAGATCTGCCCATTGCCAGTCCAGGTACCTGTGGTCAAACCTGACCTGGACCGTGCCAACCCTAAAGTCGGGGTCTCCTCCATGGCATTCAGCTCGGACAACCGCTACCTGGCCACGAAGAATGGTAAGGGACAGATTCACACTGGAACGTTGCTCTACTAGCCATAGGTGTAAACCCTGCAGACCCACACTCACAAAATCACCCTTTACCAACCAGGGTTAGATGATGTCAATCATTTTCTGAATAGTTTGTGTAGCATTTGGTGGCTGTCACAGAATTACTAGTCCCATTTAATTGTATGGTGGCAATGATGGTGCTGACTAGGGTTTGTGTGTCTCCCTGTAGACAACATGGCCTGCGTGGTGTGGGTATGGGACATGCAGAGGCTGGGGCTCCTGGCTGTTCTGGAGCAGACGTCGGCCGTGCGCTGCTTCCAGTGGGACCCCCGTCGGCCCCGTCTGGCCCTCTGCACCGGCAACGCCAAGCTCTACCTCTGGTCCCCCGCAGGCTGCGTCTCTGTCCAGGTCCCTGCTGAAGGTACTGTAGCTCTGACCCGGCCCTCACCACAAACCTCATAGCATGTGAAGTCAAACACACATCACTTATCATGGGTTGTAATAAAACTGTAAAAGAAGTAGTCAAGCACAGTCAAATGCTCTGTGTACTTTTATTGGTTAACAATATTTACATTCCAAATGGATATTCATCAGGTCACTGCAAACTACACAGTAATAGAAATAGGACTGTTTCCCAAACCAAGTTAAATCAAGTACTCCGCTAGAACAACTGAGTGGAAGAGCTGGGGGTACTCGAAGAGGTATGGGGGAACACTGAAATGGAGGAACAGTACACTGGTAGGGACACTTCAGCTTGGCATATGTGAGCAGTAGGTGGAGGTCCTTAACACCTCGTGTGTCCCTCCTTCCTAGGTGGTTTCCAGGTGCAGTCAGTGACTTGGCACTGCAGTGGAGACTCCTTGATTCTGTTGGGGAAAGAGCAACTGTGTCTGTGCTACATGGAGGTCGGGGAAGAGGAGGAGGAGGAGGAGGACGACGACGTCAAGTGAGAGAACCCCACGTACTCTCTCCTATGGGGGCCAGAGCATTAAGATTAGTACTCCAAAGACTGTCTGAGCCCATACTCAATCAGGGCTGTGGTCTGCACATGACCAGAAGAATTCCAAAGTGCTGCTCTAACAGTCAACTCTATGGCCATTAAACTGTGGTCATGTGTACTTGCACTGGTCAGTGTCAGCCATCCCTGCAGGTAACGTTCGACTTATTTAGGGAAGGATCACAATATAGGGCAGGTGTAGTTGAGGTCCAAGTTCCTGTAGTATTTAAGAGATGTTTACAAAGTGCATTTGTCAAATATCTGTCATTTAATTATTTGAAGTATTGTGTTTGTAAAAATCTAGAGGTAACAATTATTTTGTAATAAAGTTTGCTATGAATACCAGTTTAGATGTTTGATTCAGACAGCAACTGTGTCTAACCATTCCGGTCTACATTCAATCACTCCGAAGGCCTCAAACAGTTGGAATGTTCTGCTGTGGACGAGAATGGAAAAGGGTGAAAACGTAGTGCTGAGTTCCTCAGGCAGAGATTAGGGGGGGGGTGCTGATGTGGCTGGCTCTATTGTTAAAAACAAAAAAGCTTTAGGGCTCGATTCATCCATATTTCCAAAGTTCAAATCTATAGCATGGATCTTCTGTGATTATTACCACAGCAAGCAAGGTACTTGGTGTCAAACATTCAGGCCTGGATGAGATCTTTAAGGTCAGGGCCCTCCAAGGCTCACAAAATCATTTTAGACCCAAGCCACCCCCTGTACCTGGACTTTGAACTACTCTCCTCTGGGTGCATGTATAGGCCACCCCTCAGCAGGAAAAAAACTACTAGACAATAGTGCCAGGTGTGATATCCCTCCTAAATAGCTCGGGCTATTTAAGGCCAGCAGGCTAGTGCCCCAGGGTACTTCAAACTGGGTTTACAGGAACCTGCAGTGTAATAAACAATGCCACAAGACGTGATTTTGATGAGTATTTATTTATAAGCAATGTACAGCATTCAAGGTCATTATGAGCATATAGTCAGCGTTATGAGTCAAACTAATCTGCAAATGGGTCGGATATCAGATTTACCCCGTATGAAATATCAAAGTAATGTAGGCAATTGCCTCATGTTGGTGACCGTGCTACAAATATTAAGCATTTGACCAAGAAGTTAGTTTTCTTTATGTAACACTCAAAACCTGCATCAATTGCTATTCTGGAGCTTTTTTGAAGTTGAACAGAGACGGCATGCAAACCCAACATGCAAGACATGCATGTTACATTTAGACCAGGAGTGGAAGGGGGAAAAAAAAGGTATTTGGACAGACATCTTAGTTCATTCCAGCGGTTAAAGCATGATCTTGTGTAAAGCAGAGGCCTAACAACCAGATTCTTCTCTGGTGAATGGATGAGAAAGATTGGTTTATTTCAAACCAGTTTAAATCTGGTTCCTGGATTTCTTGACGTTGATTTGTCTTGCATACTTTGAAATATTCCGTTTGGATCCCATGCAAGAATGACATCTTAACTCTGTTTAGAAATAAAATTGAATGTCCATCAACCATTGTGACTGATAGAAGAATGTTTGAAATGTAATAGGGCCTCTAGGAAATCTTAGACTGTTAATTTGCAATTGACTTATGATTAATCAGTTTCAATTATATTCAGCCAATGTCACTTCCTGTTATTGTCACTTCCTTAGATTGGCTCCTGTGCAGCGCTGATACATTTCAATTTGTGCTTGTTTAGGTTGAGACAGTTGGGGGTATTTAAGGTTCCTCTGGGTGCCAGCATGTGGGAGTAGAAGGGAATGAGGTGGATGTTCTCGCGGAGCAAGCACTCTAACGTCGACATGGAAGTGACAAATCGGTAAAGCAGTGGCCAAGGGGGTTAATAACAAATAGCAAGAGTTGTGGAGCAGGGAGGGGAGACACCTGTAAGAAGGGAAGATCCATTAAAAGGAGGGGGCAGGGAGGTCCTCATGTCGAGAGGAGAACAAACAATGGCACTATAGTCCTTTCCGTTCCTGAGAGCTACTGAACAAAAGGTCCGCGGCAAAGCCGTGCGAGCAAACAATTTTGGTAAACGGAGACCTTAACATACAAATCTGAGGCTGAAATTTCAACCGCTGTATCCAATTGAACTTTAGTTGCTTTTTTCTTTGAGGTTTGTCAGACTATGGCTACAGTCCTAACTAGTTAGTTACTTGAATAGTTGACTAATAGATCAATGTAATCTAAAATGGCCACCATTTTTATTCCCACGTGGATTTTTTTGTGGTTAAGACTATTTTAGCCTCCGAGCAAGATTTGTGTATTTGAATAGTAGATTGTTTGGTGAAACCATATGTAGAAGGGATTATTTTTTCCCCTTCTAGACATTTCTATACCGGTCAACACTAAGAATCAAACAGGTATGGAAGGTGTCACTGTACTTTTAATTATCCCACAATGCCTGACGGCAAATCATAATACTGTTAGTTCGGAATTAAACTGCCTTTCTTGTCCTCATGCTATGTAGCTAATGCTAAAGTAACATATTCCACAACACATTTTCATAGGACCTAATCCGTTGCTTCAGCATGAACTAGCCTAGCATGAGGACGATAAAGGCTGTGTGTTTTCTAGAAATGGAGATGAGTAGCCCTAATCAATTTAAGAAAATTGTCACAAGGGGATATCTGTAGTTGGGCTTGCACCAGACAATGTATAATTCAAGTAAAATATAGTAAATAAACACTAACCGTCAGAATAACGTGGTCATAGTTTTGACTGAAAAAGCTGATTGTAGCACCGGCAGCCGCATTAATTCTCAAATTTTACCACTACAACGTCCCAATATGATGGATTTTAGAGCCAATCTGGCTACTGCAAAAATCTGCAATTTTGCAAGGCGTCTCGGGTTGAAAATAATGGGTAGACCGCTTGATCAGGCAAAGCTCATTGCATTAGTTTCTGTAATAACGACCGCTGATAAAGTTAAAGCACCTAACCATGCCCTCGTACGGCACAAAAGGCCCACGATAATATTAACCTCCAAAGGCTCTAAGTCAGGTTCACCTAGCAGCATCAGGTGTGTATTACAGTATTTTCACAATACCAAGGTAAACAGTACGCACTGTACCCACAATTAGCGACATTCCCTAATCGCACAAACACACCAAATTCACATACTGTAGGTCTCTCCACTCGGGGGTTAAATAATTATGGCAAATGGAAAACAACTTTGCATGAGAGCACTGTGGCAGGAGTGGAGAGAACTCAGGCTTGCTGCACACCATGGCTGCCCGCCGGTTATACTCAAGCGTTGGGTATGACACAGCCACATTGTCAGCATTCCACGAGCAGACAGACACACACTCATAAAACACACAGTTTGACAGTGCTCCCACTGCTGTGGAATAAGAAGGTCACTCAGTGGGAAACATTTAGAAGCCAATCTTTCCCCTAGTCATGGAGTAGCCCAACTTGGCCTCATTGTTGATGAAGGACATGATGCCCAGGTAGGTCTCGATGAGGAGGGGCCTCTCTAGGATCAGAACTCCGTTGGCCCTGCCCGGAATGGCAAACTCCTTGTGGGCCTTCTTCACTGCCTGAACCAGCTGGGTCCGGAAGATGTCCATCTGACAGAAGAGGAGAGCAGCTCAGTGTTTAATATACCAAGCTCCCATGTGAACATGAATATTGCATATGAATCGTTATTATTGTAAATAGGGGAGGGGAGGTGGCAACGTAAGAGTTTAACCTGGCAGAGAGAGGCCACTTTCTCGTCGGCACGGGCCATGGGGTGCTCAGTGAAGGTGACATAGGGCATGTCTGTGGACCAGGGATTCCAGCGGTTCACGAAGGAGGGGCGTGGGCGTTTGTCCCACTGAACCCGAATCCCATAGCCCTCCCTCCTGTAGAAACACTTATTGTAATTCCAGTGTGCTGGGAGTAATCAATGAATAGTAGGCTGTGTTCAGTGGGCACGAGAGGAGAAAAGCTTTAGAAACAGGTGTATCTATACTTGTCCAATATGCGTTCCTAGTTTTCGGTTTCCATGCCTACTGAACACGTCTGACTGCTGAGTGTATTTGGCCCTGTCCAGAAACAACCCCAAGCGACTTGAGTAGACTCAACATAGTTGGATATGTATAAGCAATATGGCAACATTTCCACCAAGCCTATCCCAAGTGAACGTTAGCCTTCTACCATATTGCTTATACTGTACCTATCCAATTATTTCAGAACATTGACAAGTGTCTTGTGTACAGGGTCTCTGTACAGGGTCATAGCTCAGTGGCGCTTACTTGTTGAGTGATTTGGGCGGGAACTCAAACTCGCCCACTGAGATGGTGTCCACGGCATTAAGGGAGATTCTGATGACCTGCTGACACAGCAGGTTGATGAAGTCATACTTGCAAACCAGCAGGGACCTGTTAGAAAACCAAGAGGGACAATATGGCAAATTTAGTGAAGAGTGTATAAACTCATGCAAGTTTGACGCCTTTATCATCACGAATATATCACAACCGCGTCGAGGCTTTCATCCAGTCGGCAACATAAATGTATCAAATGATATGGGAATGGATCCCTCCAATTGGGTTCAAATGGATGTCCAAATCGTAACATTTGCCACTAATCATTTGGTTTACCTGTCAGTTATGAGCACCAGTCTCTCCTTCTCGTTGTTCCAGTGGTCAACTCTAAGGGAAACATTATTACATTCACATTTAGCATTCTCATCTGTAGCGAAATAATGTAATGAGATATTCATGAAAATATGAAGTCACAATGGTGTAAGAGAGGCTAAAATGTGCCAAGGGGTTGTGTGATTTCTTTACCAATTGGCATCTGCCGGCAGAATATAATTTTTCATGGAGATGGTATGTATTAACTGGATAAATAAACATGCCTTTAAGCACTACATGGCTCTTAATTGCCCCAAAATATTATCCTTGCCTCTCACTTGCACTAATATCGTTTCAAAGGTTATTTACCACATCCACAGGAAAATAGGTGTAAAACAGTAGTGACATTCTTACCTTGAGAGCTCTTTCCCAACAATACAATAATAATAATAATAATAATAATAATATAGAATAAAAACCACAAGAACTACGATGCGAGTTAGAAACACGAGAATGCAAGTATATACATGCATACATACATATATGCAAGTGACTGGTAGTAGGATAAAGAGCCTTCAGAATGTATTCACACCCCCTTGACCTTTTCCACATTTTGTTGTGTTACAGCCTGAATTTAAAATGAATTAAATGTAGATTGTGTCACACTAGTTAGCATTGGCTTGTGAAACTACCTCTGTGTCCAGTATGAAGTTAGAGACAGAAAAATGGTATCCACAAGGTCATTGGACTCTGGGTAAGTAGATAAAGGGACTCACTGCCAAAATCCCAAAGTATCCCTTTAATAGGTGAATGACTGTCACGCTTGCTAATAGTGATGAGGTCACATTAATAACACTACCATTTGAATACCTTCTATTTTTTTTTTTTACCTTTATTTAACTAGGCAAGTCAGTTAAAAACAAATTCTTATTTTCAATGACGGCCTAGGAACAGTGGGTTAACTGCCTTGTTCAGGGGCAGAACGACAGATTTGTACCTTGTCAGCTCAGGGATTCGAACTTGCAACCTTTCGGCTGCTAGTCCAACATGCTAGGCTACCCTGCCGCACCCTATGCCTATGAGATAGGAAGCGATGTGAAGTATAATGTGCTTACTAGTCATTAAGACCAGCCTTATTGATGGTAGTGTTTAACATGATTTTGGAATGACTATCTCTGTACCCCACACATAACGTACAATTATCTGTAAGGTCCCTCAGTCGAAGTGTGAATTTCAAAACACAGATTCAACCAAAGACCAGGGAGGTTTTCCAATGCCTCGCAAAGGGCACCTATTGGTATAAGGGTAAAAAAGTTCAAAAGCAGACATTGAATATCCTTTTAGGCATGGTGAAGTAATTAATTACTACTAAACGATATCATAACCGCCATCGACAAAAGACAGTACTGTGCAGCCGTCTTCATCAACCTGACCAAGGCTTTCAACTCTGTCAATCACCATATTCTTATCGGCAGACTCAGTAGCCTCGGTTTTTCTAATGACTGCCTTGCCTGGTTCACCAACTACTTTGCAGACAGAGTTCAGTGTGTAAAATCGGAGGGCATGTTGTCCGGTCCTATGGGGGTACCACAGGGTTCAATTCTCGGGCCGACTCTTTTCTCTGTATATATCAATGATGTTGCTCTTGCTGCGGGTGATTCCCTGATCCACCTCTACGCAGACGACACCATTCTGTATACTTCTGGCCCTTCCTTGGACACTGTGCTATCTAACCTCCAAACGAGCTTTAATGCCATACAACACTCCTTCCGTGGCCTCCAACTGCTCTTAAACGCTAGTAAAACCAAATGCACGCTTTTCAACCGTTGGCTGCCTGCACCCGCACGCCCGACTAGCATCACCACCCTGGATGGTTCCGACCTAGAATATGTGGACATCTATAAGTACCTAGGTGTCTGGCTTGACTGCAAACTCTCCTTCCAGACTCATATCAAACATCTCCAATCCAAAATCAAATCTAGAGTCGGCTTTCTATTTCGCAACAAAGCCTCCTTCACTCACGCCGTAAAACTTATCCTAGTAAAACTGACTATCCTACCGATCCTCGACTTTGGCGATGTCATCTACAAAATAGCTTCCAATAATCTACTCAGCAAACTGGATGCAGTTTATCACAGTGCCATCCTTTTTGTTACTGAAGCTTTGTTACTAAAGCCCACCTAGAATTTAGCCCAAACAACTACCTCTTTCCCTACTGTATTTATTTTATTTATTTTGCTCCTTTGCACCCCATTATTTTTATTTCTACTTTGCACATTCTTCTACTGCAAATCTACCATTCCAGTGTTTTACTTGCTATATTGTATTTACTTTGCCACCATGGCCTTTTTTTTGCCTTTACCTCCCTTATCTCACCTCATTTGCTCACATCGTATATAGACTTGTTTATACTGTATTATTGACTGTATGTTTGTTTTACTCCATGTGTAACTCTGTGTCGTTGTATGTGTCGAACTGCTTTGCTTTATCTTGGCCAGGTCGCAATTGTAAATGAGAACTTGTTCTCAACTTGCCTACCTGGTTAAATAAAGGTGAAATAAAAATTAAATAAATACCACCCACCACTGCGACCTGTATGCTCTAGTCGGCTGGCCCTCGCCGCATGTTCGTCGCCAGACTCACTGGCTCCAGGTCATCTACAAGTCTATGCTAGGTAAAGCTCTACCTTATCTCAGTTCACTGGTCACGATGGCAACACCCACCCGTAGCACGCGCTCCAGCAGGTGTATCTCACTGATCATCCCTAAAGCCAAAACCTCATTTGGCCGCCTTTCCTTACAGTTCTCTGCTGCCTGCGACTGGAACGAATTGCAAAAAATCTCTGAAGTTGGAGACTTTTATCTCCCTCACAAACTTTAAACATCTGCTATCTGAGCAGCTAACCGATTGCTGCAGCTGTACATAGTCCATCGGTATATAGCCCACCCAATTTACCTACCTCATCACCATACTGTTTATATTTTATTTACTTTTCTGCTCTTTTGCACACCAGTATCTCTACCTGCACATGTTAATCTGATAATTTATCACTCCAGTGTTAATCTGCTAAATTTTAATTATTCACTCCTATGGCCTATTTATTGCCTACCTCCTTATGCCTTTTGCACACAATGTATATAGATTATTTTTTTTCTACTATGTTATTGACTTGTTTATTGTTTACTCCATGTGTAACTCTGTGTTGTCTGTTCACACTGCTATGCTTTATCTTGGCCAGGTCGCAGTTGCAAATGAAAACTTGTTCTCAACTAGCCTACCTAGTTAAATAAAGGTGAAATAAAAAAATTACACTATGGATGGTGTGTCAACACAACCCTTCACTACAAAAAAATAAGCATCCTTCTGGAGAGAAAGGAAACCTTCTCACCATGAGGCCAATTGTGACTTTAAAACAGTTTTTAAAATTGCTGTGATAGGAGAAAACTGAGGATGGATCAACATCGCAGTTACTCGGCAATAATAACCTAATTGATTTCTCTCTATGCGGCCTCATTGTCTCTAGTGCCCCCTGCTGTCATAAAACGGAAGTACAGACATATACTGAGGGTGGTGGGAACATAGAAAGACGAAACTCTATTAGTTCCGGGTGTCCGATATTATGAGTGGGTGAAACAATGATATGAATGGACGAGGCCATCGATCACGTGAGACCATTCATTCCGTTGTGAAAACTCGATAGCGCATTGAGGCCAAATGAAGAAGGCGGTTTCAATTATTCCTATGGGTTGGTTAATCTCTCGTGGACAGTGCACGTAGCATAACATCTGACACAATTGCGCAAGATATTTAGTTCATTGAGACAACATGGGCTGTGCTATCCGGAAACATTGGGACGTCCCTACCCCCATTGAAGTTAAACTATAAAACGGTTAGGGGTTAAGGTACCCCATTCATAGACGTTAACTATCTTTAGCGCCTATTGACGATATTAAATATATTTCAGAATATACTATCATCGAGAAATAATTTAACAAAAAACAAAAATTAATACACCATTTTAATAGGGTTCCCACAAGGCCATATTGGTGTTACAGTGCTTGTTTACGGAAGACAGAGTGGACCACCTGTGCCAATTAGCCATCTGTGTCTCCGTACAACTGTGTGCAGACGGAAGACTGACGCCTAAACGTGTTGTCACTGAAAAATACTGTCAGCTGCAAAAGTTAAAACAGTGTATAGTAAGTGTGTATTGTCATGTGAAAGTAGAGTGATTTGTGTTTCTAGAACCCTACCGCAACCGATAATCGAATCACGTTTACATTTGAGAACAACATGCGCTGTTTGAGCTACTCCAGAAAGTGACTTTGCAGTGCTGCCGTCTCATTGAGTTGCTCAAATTGAAGGCCGACCGGGGTACTGCAGGCTGCCATTAGCAACGCAATCTTTTTAACTTCTGTGTGCGATTTAAAAACAATTGGTTCAAAGACATACAGTTGAAGTCGGAAGTGTACATACACCTTAGCCAAATACATTTAAACTCATTTTTTCACAATTCCTGACATTTAATCCTTGTAAAAATTCCCTGTCTTAGGTCAGTTAGGATCACCACACAGAATGTGTCTCCTTCCTGAGCGGTATGACGGCTGCGTGGTCCCATGGCGTTTATACTTGCGTACTATTGTTTGTACAGATGAACGTGGTATGTTCAGGCATTTGGAAATTTCTCCCAAGGATGAACCAGACTTGTGGATGTCTACAATTTGTTTTCTGAGGTGTGGCATGCACAAAAAGTAGATGTCCTAACCGACTTGCCAAAACTATAGTTTGTCAACAAGAAATTTGTGAGGTGGTTGAAAAATGAGTTAACGACTCCAACCTAAGTGTATGTAAACTTCCGACTTCAACTGTACATCTGGTGTATCAGAAGCAATTATTGGCAACTATAGAATGGTGAAGAACTCCGCGGAGTATACAACTAAATTAATTTAGCCATTCATTGTAGCATTGGCACTCTGTAGTGTTGCTATTTTCTCAGGTTCTTGTGTCAATTAACTCATGACATTCCTAGATTACTCATTATACTAATAAAGTCAGATTTAAAAATCAACAAATACAATAGTCAGTTTAAAAAAAGGTTAAGGGTACAAAACTATATTATTTATATACATACACACACACACACACACACACACAGTACCAGTCAAAAGTTTGGACACACCTACTCATTCAAGGGTTTTCCTTTATTTTTACTATTTTCTACATCAAAATGATGAACATATATGTAATCATGTAGTAACCAAAAAAGTGTTAAACAAAATCAAAATATATTAGAGATTCTTCAAAGTAGCCACTCTTTGCCTTGATGATAGCTTTGCACACGCTTGACATTCTCTCAACCAGCTTCATGAGGAATGCTTTTCCAACTGTCTTGATTTGAAAGAGTTCCCACATAAGCTGAGCACTTGTTGGCTGCTTTTCCTTGACTCTGCGGTCCAACTCATCCCAAACAATCTCAATTGGGTTGAGGTCAGATGATTGTGGAGGCCAGGTCATCTGATGCAGCACTCCATCACTCTCCTTCTTGGTCAAATAGCCCTTACAGCCTGGAGGTGCTTTGGGTCATTGTCCAGTTGAAAAACAAATCACTGCAGAATACTGTGGTAGCCATGCTGGTTAAGTGTGCCTTGAATTCTAAATAAATCCCTGACAGTGTCACCAGCAAAGCACACCCACACCATCACACATCCTCCTCCATTCTTCACAGTGGGAACCACACATGTGGAGATCATCCGTTCACCTACTCTGTGTCTCACAAAGATCACGGTTGGAACCCAAAAAATTCACATTTGGACTCAGACCAAAAGGACAGATTTCTACTGGTCTATGTCCATTGCTTGTGTTTCTTGGCCCAAGAAAGTCTCTTCTTATTAGTGTCCTTTAGTAGTGGTTTCTTTGCAGCAATTTGACCATGAAGGCCTGATTCACGCAGTCTCCTCTGAACAGTTGATGTTGAGATGTGTCTGTGAAGCATTTATTTGGGCTGCAATTTCTGAGGCTGGTAACTCTAATGAACTTATCCTCTGTAGCGGAGGTAACTCTGGGTCTTCCTTTCCTGTGGTGATCCTCACGAGAGCCAGTTTCATCATAGCGCTTGATGGGTTTTTGCACTTGAGGAAACGTTCAAATTGTACAGATTGACTGACCTTCATGTCTTCAAGTCATGATGGACTGTTGTTTCGCTTTGCTTATTTGAGCTGTTCTTGCCATAAGTCACACCTGTTAATTGAAATGCATTCTTGGTGACTACCTCATGAATCTGGTTGAGAGAATGCCAAGTGTGCAGAGCTGTCATCAAGGCAAAAGGTGGCTACTTTGAAGAATGTCAAATATAAAATATATTTAGATTTGTTAAAAAAAAAAAAGAAGTTTACTACATGATTAAATGTGTTATTTCATAGTTGATGTCATCACTATTATTCTACAATGTAGAAAATTGTAAAAAGAAAAGAAAACCCCCAGAATGAGTAGGTGTGTCCAAACTTGACTGGTACTGTATATCTGGCTGTGTTGGCAAAATCTCTACATATCCCATTGAGGCAAGCAGGGAAAGGCTGGCCATTGTCACAGTTTCAAGACCAGTCAGAAACGTCCAGCTAACCCTACGCCAATGGAACTTAGATCCACATTAAGTAGCAATGATATCCTTCGCCACTGCTGTCTTAACGACATGACAGCTTGAACCAGTCATGACTATTCCAAAAAAATAAATCTAGCTTATATGCACAAAAAGCTTTATCAAATTGTGTGCACAAATTTGTTTACATCCCTGTTAGTGAGAATTTTTCCTTTGCCAAGATAATCCATCCACCTGACAGGTGTGCTCGTCATCCTTACCAGGGTCTTGACCTGACTGCAGTTTGGTGTCGTAACTGACTTCAGTGGGCAAATGCTCACCTTCAATGGCTACTGGCACACTGGAGAAGCGTGCTCTTCATGGATGAATCATGGTTTCAACTGTACCGGGAAGATGGCAGACAATGTGTATCGCGTCGTGTGAGCGAGCGGTTTGCTGATGTCAATGTTGTGAACAGAGCACCCCATGGTGGTGGTGGGGTTATGGTATGGGCAGACATAAGCTACAGACAACAGACATAATTTTATCAGTGGTAATTTGACTGCACCGAGATACCATGGACGAGATCCTGAGGCCCAATGTCGCGCCATCAGCTCATGTTTCAGCATGATAATGCACGGCCCCATGTTGCAAGGATCTGTACACAATTCCTAGGAGTGGAAAATGTCCCAGTTCTTCCATGGCCTACATACTCAGAAATGACACCAATTCAGCATGTTTGGGATGCTCTGTATCGACGGCGTGTCCCAGCTCCCGCCAATGTCCAGCAACTTCACACAGACATTGAACAGTAGTTGGACAACATTCCACAATCAACAGCCTGATCAATTCTATGCGAAGGAGATGTGTCGTGCTGCATGAGGCAAATGGTGGTCACACAAAATAGACTGGTTTTCTGATCCACACCCCTACCTTCTTTTTTAAGGTGTCTGTTACCAACAGATACATATCTGTATTCTCAGTCATGCTAAATCCATAGATTACGGCCTAATGAATTTATTTCAATTGACCGATTTCCTTATACGAACTAACTCAGTAAAATCCTTGAAATTGTTGAATGTATATTTTTGTTCGGTGTAGTTACATGATTGTTTTGAAGTTTAAGGGTGCAGTATTTATGCACAAAACAATAGCATAGTTCAAGTTTAGGACAGGATATAGCTGCTGGACGCACATGCGCTCTAGGCTAATTCAGGACAAAGGTTGTAGTTTTTATTTGATTAAACAATTCAGAGACCAAAACAAATACATCAGATTAAATATTTAAGGAGAGCGAATCGATATACAGTCCCTAAATCAGCTGTAACTGTCAATACTAAAACAAAGCTTAAAATGAAGTCGCTTCTGGACATGGTAGACTCCTCACCACTAATTGGGGGATCCTGTTTTCCGCTAACAATGTCTGCAGTACCACGGTCGGCCTTCAACTTCCATGGCTTCATTGAGAGGGGGCAGTTGTTCTCCACTGGAATGAATCATTGAAAACACTCAGACATCATCAAGCTCCTTTCAAATCACCTGTAGTGCTAGGGCAAAAACCAAAACGTGCACCCAGGGGGGGGGGCCCAGGACCAAATTTGGGAACTTCTGTACTGCCAATGTAACTTTACTGGCCTATGTGATGATGTGAATTGCTGATAAAATGACTCACTCTGCAAGCAGCCACACACTCAGCACTTCTCCATCCTCTGAAGGCAGGCCCACTGTTCTGATGTCATTCACTGCTCGTTCAATGGTCCCTGGCTGAAATGAAGAGGCCACAGTTAATTGATTTCAGTCCACTCATTATAATAATCGAGCAGATGGTTCCATATATCATAGCTGAATAAATTGCAGTTGTCTGAATAAATGGTTACGTTTAACAGAACGGTTTGTTTCACAATCTTAAGAAATAGAGGTTAGTTTGTAACGACATGTTGCATGAGTGTTCACTGCCACAAATACGCACCTTCAAATCAGAGCGAGCCAAGCAGTCAATCTGCAATTGCAAGCTGATTGCAGCGTGAGCGTTTGACAGCTGTTTCCAAGCTAGCCTAGTAGCTTGCTAACTAGCTAATATCCGACGTTGTTCAGATAAAAAAAGGGCAATTATTAGCCAGACTTACCCTAAAGACGAAATAATCCTTCACTTTCGCTTGCATTGTTGGGTTGTGGACATGAAACGGCGTCAACGTTTGTAAGGGGGAGCAACATGCTACAGAAGAACTATACCCAAGGCTCCCTCTGGCCCCCGGCGGTGTGAAGGCAACCTCGACTCCATCCTCTGCCTCTGCCGGATGAAGGACCGCAGCCCCCGGACTCATTGGTTCAACCGTGTCGTTTAGCTGAAGCATAGTGCAAACTGAGTTGTAATAAAAAGCACAGAATAGACTTCAACCTATCCTCTCGAAAATAAAGATTCAGCAAACGGTGTATTGTTTTGAATTGGTCATTGCGCACAATAATATGATCAGAGAGGATGGTGTTTACAAGGAAGTACCCCTGCCTCACTTCCCCCCTTAGATTTCCTTTTTTCACCTCTTAAAGGGAAATCTGCTGTTCAAACAAGTGTTCACCACCGCCACTGTTGAGCTGTAATCCTTAGTCCCGAACAGCTAAAACAAGAGTTTCTATTTTTATTTTTTATTTACATTTAAACAGGCAAGTCAGTTAAGAACTCATTCTTATTTACAATGAAGGCCTACCGGGGAACAGTGGGTTAACTGACTTGTTCAGGGGCAGAACGACAGATTTTTTACCTTGGATTTTTATTTATTTATTTATTTCACCTTTATTTAACCAGGTAGGCAAGTTGAGAACAAGTTCTCATTTACAATTGCGACCTGGCCAAGATAAAGCAAAGCAGTTCGACAGATACAACAACACAGAGTTACACATGGAGTAAAACAAACATACAGTCAATAATACAGTATAAAAAAGTCTATATACGATGTGAGCAAATGAGGTGAGAAGGGAGGTAAAGGCAAAAAAAGGCCATGGTGGCAAAGTACATACAATATAGCAAGTAAAACACTGGAATGGTAGTTTTGCAATGGAAGAATGTGCAAAGTAGAAATAAAAATAATGGGGTGCAAAGGAGCAAAATAAATAAATTAAATACAGTGGGGAAAGAGGTAGCTGTTTGGACTAAATTATAGGTGGGCTATGTACAGGTGCAGTAATCTGTGAGCTGCTCTGACAGTTGGTGCTTAAAGCTAGTGAGGGAGATAAATGTTTCCAGTTTCAGAGATTTTTGTAGTTCGTTCCAGTCATTGGCAGCAGAGAACTGGAAGGAGAGGCGGCCAAAGAAAGAATTGGTTTTGGGGGTGACTAGAGAGATATACCTGCTGGTTCGTGTGCTACAGGTGGGAGATGCTATGGTAACCAGCGAGCTGAGATAAGGGGGGACTTTACCTAGCAGGGTCTTGTAGATGACATGGAGCCAGTGGGTTTGGCGACGAGTATGAAGCGAGGGCCAGCCAACGAGAGCGTACAGGTCGCAATGGTGGGTAGTATATGGGGCTTTGGTGACAAAACTGATTGCACTGTGATAGACTGCATCCAATTTGTTGAGTAGGGTATTGGAGGCTATTTTGTAAATGACATCGCCAAAGTCGAGGATTGGTAGGATGGTCAGTTTTACAAGGGTATGTTTGGCAGCATGAGTGAAGGATGCTTTGTTGCGAAATAGGAAGCCAATTCTAGATTTAACTTTGGATTGGAGATGTTTGATATGGGTCTGGAAGGAGAGTTTACAGTCTAACCAGACACCTAAGTATTTGTAGTTGTCCATGTATTCTAAGTCAGAGCCGTCCAGAGTAGTGATGTTGGACAGGCGGGTAGGTGCAGGTAGCGATCGGTTGAAGAGCATGCATTTAGTTTTACTTGTATTTAAGAGCAATTGGAGGCCACAGAAGGAGAGTTGTATGGCATTGAAGTTTGCCTGGAGGGTTGTTAACACAGTGTCCAAAGAAGGGACAGAAGTATACAGAATGGTGTCGTCTGCGTAGAGATGGATCAGAGACTCACCAGCAGCAAAAGCGACCTCATTGATGTATACAGAGAAGAGAGTCGGTCCAAAAATTGAACCCTGTGGCACCCCCATAGAGACTGCCAGAGGTCCGGACAGCAGACCCTCCGATTTGACACACTGAACTCTATCAGAGAAGTAGTTGGTGAACCAGGCAAGGCAATCATTTGAGAAACCAAGGCTGTCGAGTCTGCCGATGAGGATGTGGTGATTGACAGAGTCGAAAGCCTTGGCCAGATCAATGAATACGGCTGCACAGTAATGTTTCTTATCGATGGCGGTTAAGATATCGTTTAGGACCTTGAGCGTGGCTGAGGTGCACCCATGACCAGCTCTGAAACCAGATTGCATAGCAGAGAAGGTATGGTGAGATTCGAAATGGTCGGTAATCTGTTTGTTGACCACTGCCGCCCCTATTGGACAAATTCAGTAGGTTCCTCTTGTTTCGTTCTGTTAGCTTCCGTTTAAGAATATAATACACATTTATTGGCCATTCAGGATGGAAATTCTTCTTTGGCATCACCTTCTATTAAAATAATCACATACACATACATTCTCACATCATACACTTTTAAACCAGTCAGTCCATCGTGTTGCATACACCAACAACATAGAGGACATTTTAGCTAGAAAGCCACTTGTTGTTCTCCTAATGAAATAACTAGCTAGCCAGCTACTTAGCCCTGTTGCCCACGTTATAACGTTATAAGCAGCCTGCTAGTATGGCTTGACCGGACCGGGTTATTTGTTGTATAGCTAGCCACAATAAGGATTAGCGACATAGTGGAATTTGCGTTTCGCCTTCAAACTAAAAGTCCCTCGTTACGCAGATGATTACAATTGGTGGAATCATGCCATATTTAGACTAGATAATGTTAAACAAGGTTGAGTGTTGGAATTCATATCGCACTGTACGGCCTTACCTGAGGATTGGGGATCAATTAAATGGGGTATCAGTCTACTCAGTACCAAAGTGCTTTTTCAGAGTTATCAGGCGCCAAACATCCACATTGCATTGTTTTTCCTCTCGAATGGTGTTCAGTAGGTTGACTGGTACAATAAATGTGGCTCAGAGTCCTGCAATAAGAAATATGATGCTAATGTTCTCTGGATGTCACTGAGTAGACTGATACCCCATGTCATTGATCCACAATCCATAGGTAAGGCTGTACAGTGAAATAGGTATGCCCCCCCCCCCCCAATAAAATTCAATAGTCTAACAAAATTCAGTGTGATTTCAACAGACTTTTGTCAAATTAACAAATGATTGTCTTTTGTTGAATTTATATAAGGACATTCCAGCCTCGTTTAGCATGATCTATTCCATTATGGCATGATTCCACTATTTGTATTCATTTGCATTACTTTCATAGATACTTTTATTTTGAAGGCAAATCGCAAATTCCACTATTGTGCCTAATCCTTATTGTGGCTAGCTTCACATAGATGGGTCCGACCATCATTAATCAAATAAGAAGTGTCTTTTAAATTAGGGGTCTTTAAGATGATGACACCTAGGTAGAACGATAGCTAGCGAGCTAACTATAGCTACTGAAACAGATCGTTTAGTTATTTAATACATCAACTAAATATCTCACTACCTGTCCATTGCTTTATAAGACATAAAAAAATTAGGCCTATAACAATTTTGACTATGCAGAGGAGAGAGAGAGAGAGTTCTCTGTTGGGTACATGACAAATACAAGGGACATTTCATATAAAAAGCACACAGGTTTTTATTGCATATCAATTTCATGTATAAATTCTTCATAGCATTGGAAAGATTACATTTGGTATACATTTCTATTCTACAGAATTAACATCAGAATCATATCAATTCCATGAAATTTCTCTGAAGTACATCTTCAATAATCACAAGCATCAAAAAAACTTCAATTTCAGGTATTGTTCAATATTATTCTACAATCCTTTCATTTTTTTCATTACAGCTTTCTCCCACAATCTGTTTTGTATTCATTTAAGAACCACCTGCCCGATACATCTGTAAGGACTTGAAGTCAAACCTACTAACCTAACCACATGTACAATAAGTGCATCTACGGATTCATCATTTTTTATTTCATTTTTTAATTTAAGATACACATTTCACAAATGGACATCATTATGACTGCCAAACACGTCATGCACAATATCTTTTTAATAAACATAACAGAGGTGATACAACTCGGATTCAAATGAAACGAGCACCATCCATTTAAACCCATATTTTTTTCATTGAATTTTTCAGACTTATGCAACATTGTTTTTTAAAATACTATACAGTTAAAAAGAAACTTTTTTTTGTTGTTTTTTTGTACTTTTTCCTGTAACAGTGGGGAAAGAACAGCAACCGTATTCTGAAGTTATCAGTTTGTGACCATTTGCCAGATCCTTTCAAAAGCTGGCAATGTGATCTTTGACTTCAATGTGCATCCATAATTCTACAACCGACAGCGCGCACTTATTACAGTAGTACATGACATGAATTACTCCATATATAGTATACCTAAATATTTAGTAACCCCAGTCTCTGCATTTAATAGTAATGTATTGCAAAACAATGTGTTAACCGTGGATCCACATTTAGTATAGCAAGACAGAGACCTCTGTCATCATTATCATCGGACATGAAATGATGCAGCAAAACTAGTATCACCCTGCCACCTGCTGACAAAAAAATTAAATTACAGTGCTTCAGTTACTGATTTTTTTCCAAGTTCATCATCATTTTAAGTGAGGGTTGATCATCCACTCCAAGTGAGGCAAATCAGGTTAACTCCTAGTAACTCTTTAGTGACAGAGACCCATGCCTGCCCAGTTTGTTGTTTTGGACCCATGCGTTTAAGTGCTGGCCTGAACCTATCCCGCCCAGTCCTGAAAGTCTTAATTCACATGTCCAGCGTGAAAGCAACTTTTGCAATTTACAGTGAACAACCCTTCAACTGACAGCGACATGAAATAAAAAAACCCTGCGCAGTATTAAGTGCCATCTCTACCTTTGTCTACAGTTTGGAATGAAATCCCGTAAATGAGAAGATAATTGGGAGGAAGGGAATTGACAAGGGATTTATCAAAAAGAGTGTGTTTGCAAATATGAATACAAAGTGAATAGAAGTCTTTGAAACTTAAAATCCTATGTATGTCATTTTTCTCTCCAAACCAGAAGCATTTCCTGGTTTGATTTCTTTCCTAGTTTGATTGTTTAATTCTTTTGCTGGTCTCACAGTACAGTAAATGTGTTCTGCTGGGTGTTAAAACCCTTTACAGACAATCAAACTCATCTCAGTTACAGCTGGAGTAAAGGGTGAACCATCAAGCTATGACCAGCGGGTTTTATGCCTCAAGGAAGAAACATACTCTTCTCAGGACTAAAAGTCTCTCGGCTGTCGAAACCCTCGTGTCAAACACTAGTTACAGAACCATTTAACCCCGAGAGTAATGCAAGTTCTACTAACAAGTGGAAATATGATAGAATGGTACACTGTAGTTGGACACTATCTGAAAAACAATGTCGATTTTATCAATGACTGGGCATTGAGACATTTTTTTTTCTAAAACCACACGGTCACATTTAAAAAGAATAATTCCTACAATTTGAAACCATCAAAGCAGAATCTGAGCACTAATAAACTGATTGAGTTGATTGGATTTGTTATCGAGTGAAATGTATTTGCTTATACTTAGGATCAATGATAAGCTAACAATACAATGCCCTGGCATCCAAATCACCCGACATTCATAGTGAAGGCTTCTATTTCATTAAATGACCACCGTAAGACTTCCAACACAAAACACATCAGCATACTGGTTGAAATGGTTGAACTGAAACGAGACAAACCAAACCTCATGCTAGACACAGCATTGCAAAACATGATCTAAACAATCTAGAACTACCGTGTCACTTGAAATAAAAACAGCTGATTTTCATGCTTTCTTTCCAATTTGGCACACTGGTCTTTACAGAAAAAAAACATTGAAACCCAGATTCAAAATCCCGGTCGCGTTTCGATTCAACTTCATTCCTTCAGCAACACTTAAAAGAGGGATGAAACAAAATACGTTTTTTTTCGTGTTTTCATTTGTCACTTGTCTCCAATCGTGACATTTTTTTTTAACCTAAATAAATAGAATTACACACACTCTTTAAATCAAATATATACGAAGGTAAAAACAACAACTATGACAGCAATTAAAACCCCTCGAAAAAGAAATGATTGTCGGAGAACAAAACCTTTTCTACGGGTTATTTGGCACATACCACTCTTGCTATGAACGTCCAGGTTATTTTGTACATCATACAACAATATCACACAATTTTGGTCCTTCACTAAATAATTATATTAACATTTGAGCACGGAGGTGCCTAAAATGAGACAATACTGTTTTATCAAAGAGAAAAACACAAAATGGAATCACGTTAACAAATGAGCAAAAAAGGGAAAATAGGCTTTCCCTATTCTAACCAATGGACATCCATTTAACCTCTTGTTCACCGGATAACTTTTGAGGTCGAGACTTTGTCCTCTGCAATGCCCATTATATGTTGGGGGCGGTCATTCTCCATGACATCATTGCCATTCGAGCTTGATGCATCATCCTACTGTACTTTCTTCATAAACAAAAGCCAGAGTGCCGTTTCCTGCTCTAACATTTATCATTGTGCTATTATTGATTTGAAACAAGAATGAAGAGAGTGAAGGCATTGGATATGATGATGGGGGGGAGGGGGGGGGGGGGGTCCATCAGCTAACGAGCTAGTTAGTACATCCCCACTATGTGTTGATACTGCTGCTCCTCCCACCCAGCGAAACAGCACCCCCCTATGGACATGCAGTGCATATGTTCCAGACCGACTGTTACTGTATCTGTTGCTATTGAGACATAGTGTTAGACTGTGTAGAATAGATGGGTGTTTTGCTCTCCTAGTGATGCGTTTACACACTCAAACATAACTGTCTCTGAGAGTCCAACCAAAGGGGTTCGTTGGGGCGGAGTGGGCGGGTCTTGTAGAATGACTGGGGTTTGGGGTGGTCAATCCTGGGATGTCCTTCACTCCTCTACAGGGAGGATCTCTGCCTGCGACTGTCTGTTTGTCTGAGGGGCCCCTCGTACACACACGCACTGACGTGGGCATGCACGAATCAATGCGCGTAAGCGCGCGCGCGTACGCACACAAAAACACACACACCCACACACACAGAGAAGGGCAGGAGCCAGGAGTCCTCTCTCTTCTCAGGCCGGGGGTGTGTGAAGTTGAGTTCTCCTCCGTAGTAGCCTCCTACTTTCTGCCGTGCTCTCTCTCTCTCTCTCTCTCTCTCTGTCACTTTTCTTATTTTTATCGTGATACTATACTGCCTCCCTCCTCTCTCTCCTAGATGTGGTTGAGTGGGTGAAAGCTGCTCGTCTCGGACGGGCCTCCTCCCATGCTCAGCCAGGCATCCAGTGAGTTCTGGGAGGACGCGTGCAAAGGGTTGTTCTCCGACAGAGACAGCATCATTGCATAAGCCTGGAGGAGACAGAGAAATGACAAACCAAATCAACATCCATTGGTCAGAAACAATTTTGTGAGTCTCCGCGTTGTCAGCCAATCGAACATGACTGTCATTATTGTCGATAAAACACCAAGAGATGTTCCATCTCGGATTAGGAGTATCGTTTCAACGATTGCAACAAATCTGGGCATGCAAGAGGTCAAAGGTCAAAGGTGACACTGCTGATGGGACAGTAGGTGTAGTAGAAGGAGAGCGTTAATAGCTCAGTTAGTAGGTAAGTTAAGCGAAATGTAAGGCATGTCAAGGAGAAGAACACTGGTCTTTAATTCAACGACTCTCATCCCGACACTCCATACAGCAACACTGAACAACATTGGCCTCGTTGTCATGCGTTTTCTTCGCTGTGTTTTCCCTTATCATCGAACTCAATCGAACTCAAGCTTCAGGGACCAATGTCCAAAATGATTGGCCACTTTCTGCCTCCCTCGCTCTCTTTCGACGAGAGTCCACCTACCTGGGTTTTAGCCTGCCTGTACAGAGTCTCTTTCAGGGCCTCAGACTCGAGCGAGGCGGTGTTAAAAATGTCTTTAACATCAAAGGGGGGCTCCTCGCTGCTGCTGGCCTTATGCAGCTCCAAGCCCTTGGGGAAGCTGGGCAGGGACTCCAGGTCTAACAGCCCACCGTCTTCCTCTATACACCTGCAGCAGCACCAGGGAGGGGGAGGGGAATGGTAGGGGGGGGGGGGATGAGGGAAAGGGGAAGGAGCATCCTCAGTTAGCCCAACCAATACTGTCCTGTAACTCGATGGATGGACTTTTGATGGCGCATGCATGGTGGGGGCAGATGGACGCACAGACGGATGGAGACGGACGGGATAGGGGCTATGGAGGACATCGAGAGAGAGAGAGAGAGAGAGAGAGAGAGAGAGAGAGAGAGAGAGAGAGAGAGAGAGAGAGAGAGAGAGAGAGAGAGAGAGAGAGAGAGAACCACGGATGCACTGAAAGGGAAAGGGAGAGCTAAAAGGCTCAACCATTTGGAGCCACTATGCTCGTTGCGGGGAGAGAGAGACTGACAGACAGGTGGACATGGAATGGAACTGTGAGAGTTCTATCTGCATCCCGACACCCTTTTGTCACCGTCTAGCTCTCGTTGACCACACTGCACTGCCATTACAGGGAGGGCAGGTCATGCATTGTTACATTTGATTAGTTTTGTTAGTTGGAATGGGAGGAGACAGAAGTGGCTGTTGTGATTGGGTGGGTATGTTTGTGGAGGTGTTGTGTGGTGTGCTGTACATGACAGTCTGAATTTGTCTGTAGTTGTGTGTAACTACGTCTGTATTCTACCAGATAGGACATACCTGCGGGTGTGTTCGTAGCTCATGGCTAGCGGTGTGGCCTCCTCCTCTTCTTCCGCCTCCTCCTCTTCTTCGTCCTCGTACGCCTCCGGCGTGACCATAGTGACCGGGGAGGGGGACTCAGGCGCCTCGTCCTGAGACTTCTCTGTCAGGCTGCCTTCCTCCTCCTCTTCGTCATCTCCCTCCGCCTCCTCCTCCTCTTCCTCCAGCCCCCGGGCTGCCATCTTGGAGTTGGACAGGCTGTGGCTAGATGGACGCTCCTCTTCCGCAACCTCTGACCTGCAACGACGAGAACCTTATTGATTTTGCACTTTATTTCTAGCAACAACAAAAAAATGGTTCCTTTCATTTCAATAAAATACAATCTATTATATTCTTAAAATGTCTTGGTTGACCCCCATTGGGTTTAATAGGTGGAACTATGCATCCAAATAATCTAATGCCGTCCGTTTTCTCTCCTCATCTCCTCATATTCACTGCTCAGCTCACTATTTCCACCCATTCTGCTTTGGCTAGATGAGCGGAGACGAGGGAGAGAAGACGGGAGGAGAGGATGGTCCTTTTACCTCCATATTAGGACTTTGATTGGTCTTTCTAGGCCCACTGCCCTAGCTGCCTCAGTGGGCCACGGCCAGGCATCCCCTCTGTCTGTCTGCCTGTCTGTCCCCTGTCTGTCTGTCAATAGGCAATGAGTCATACTTTGCACAGCCATAACTAAGATGCCAGGAGCTCCGTTGACAGCGAGCAGAGCCCCATTCCCACTATCCAAGCAAACACACGTGTGTCGACAATTGTCGAGACCCGTTTCAAAGGGGAAACGGAGCCGAATGATTAATTGGCTAATTCCTGAGAACCAGTATATAGGCAAGAATTGCTCAAATGGTTAGTTTGGGCCCCGATTCTGGATGCTGTGTGTGTGTGTGTGTAGGAGTGTGTGTGTTTGTGTAGGGGAGGCGATGGCTGCTCAGCAAAGCAGCCATTGCGACCTGCCGACTTTACATTATCCAGCCCCCCCCACCCCGGTCTCCGTCGCTTCATGCCTCATGATGTCATTTCCTCAGGGGGAGCCCGTTTACCCTAGGAGAAGTCGGACAGACGGACATTTATCAAACCAGACAGGATACCTTCGGGGAGCGAAAGGGACAGAGGGGTGGTGGGGGGGGGGGGGGGGGTGCTTGTTCTCCTCTTTCAATCTAGATTAAATATTGTATAATCAAATTGGCAGGGGCTGTGTGGGGGGGATATAGGGACGCGGCTCTGACGCTGGGCCCTGCGTTTTGTCACTTAGTCTAAACACGTCAGCCGTGTGTTTGTGTTAGCAACCTGGGAGACTGCCTCAAATGGAGTCTCCCTGAGGACCTGCACTGCCAGCCTACCCTCCAACAACAGGCATACCCCCCCACAACAGGCCTACCCCCCCACAACTTTTGAGCAGAAGAAACGCCCAGTCCAGCTCTATCCCCCCCCCACACACACTGTCCACCGTCCCCGCCCCTCCGCACACTGTGTAGTGCCCCATACACCACTCCTTACCTCACAGGCTAGACAGTGTCCAGAAGAGAGGGGAAAAAAAACACTCGAGCGAGACAAGTGACTAGACCGACTTGACTTTGTTTACAAACACTTTGTGGAGAGGAGACGCATGAGCGCACAGATAGGCATACACACAGCTGTGTGTCTGTGTTCAATGAGGGGGGGTTGGGGGAGGCGCTTCAGTCAAAGTGTCTGTGTGTCTGTCTGTGTGTGTGTGTGTGTGCGTGTGAGTGTGTCTGGGATGGACAGAAAACAGAGCACTTATTTTGAATTACAGATATTAAAATGCCAGGCTTGCTTGTTCTGGATGGTTCTGCACTATTGATCCCAGATGGCAGAGGGGCTAAATTACCCCTGAGTTCTGTTAACTTTTATGTCTACTGACCAGGGAGGGAGGGAGAAAAAGACAGAGAGCGAAAGAGGGAGACACAGACAGACAGAAAGAGATTGAAAGAGAGAAAGACAGGGAAAAAGATGCATATATTGAGAGAAAAGAGAGTGAGAGAGGGAGAGAGGGAGAAAGACAGATATACATTGAGGGAAAAAAGTATTTGATCCCCTGCTGATTTTGTACGTTTGCCCACTGACAAAGTAATGATCAGTCTATAATTTTAATGGTAGGTTTATTTGAACAGTGAGAGACAGAATAACAACAACAAAAAATCCAGAAACACACATGTCAAAAATGTTATAAATTGATTTGCATTTTAACGAGGGAAATAAGTATTTGACCCCTCTGCAAAACATGACTTAGTACTTGGTGGCAAAACCGTTCGCTGCCTGCACCAGCATCACCACCCTGGATGGTTCCGACCTTGAATATGTGGACATCTATAAGTACCTAGGTGTCTGGCTTGACTCTAAACTCTCCTTCCAGACCCATATCAAACATCTCCAATCGAAAATCAAATCAAGAGTCGGCTTTCTATTCCGCAACAAAGCCTCCTTCACTCACGCCGCCAAACTTACCCTAGTAAAACTGACTATCCTACCGATCCTCGACTTCGGCGATGTCATCTACAAAATTGCTTCCAACACTCTACTCAGCAAACTGGATGCAGTTTATCACAGTGCCATCCGTTTTGTCACTAAAGCACCTTATACCACCCACCACTGCGACTTGTATGCTCTAGTCGGCTGGCCCTCGCTACATATTCGTCGCCAGACCCACTGGCTCCAGGTCATCTACAAGTCCATGCTAGGTAAAGCTCCGCCTTATCTCAGTTCACTGGTTACGATGGCAACACCCATCCGTAGCACGCGCTCCAGCAGGTGTATCTCACTGATCATCCCTAAAGCCAACACCTCATTTGGCCGCCTTTCGTTCCAGTTCTCTGCTGCCTGTGACTGCAACGAATTGCAAAAATCGCTGAAGTTGGAGAATTTTATCTCCCTCACCAACTTCAAACATCTGCTATCTGAGCAGCTAACCGATCGCTGCAGCTGTACATAGTCTATTGGTAAATAGCCCACCCATTTTCACCTACCTCATCCCCATACTGTTTTTATTTATTTATTTTTCTGCTCTTTTGCACACCAATATCTCTACCTGTACATAACCATCTGATCATTTATCACTCCAGTGTTAATCTGCATAATTGTAATTATTCGCCTACCTTCTCATGCCTTTTGCACATAATGTATATAGACTCCCCTTTTTTCTACTGTGTTATTGACTTGTTAATTGTTTACTCCATGTGTAACTCTGTGTTGTCTGTTCACACTGCTATGCCTTATCATGGCCAGGTTGCAGTTGTAAATGAGAACTTGTTCTCAACTAGCCTACCTGGTTAAATAAAGGTGAAATAAAAAATAAATAAAAAATAAATAAAAAAATGTTCTAAATTGATTTGCATTTTAATGAGGGAAATAAGTATTTGACCCCTCTGCAAAACCTGACTTAGTACTTGGTGGCAAAACCCTTGTTGGCAATCACAGAGGTCAGACGTTTGTTGTAGTTGGCCACCAGGTTTGCACACATCTCAGGAGGGATTTTGTCCCACTCCTCTTTGCAGATCTTCTCCAAGTCATTAAGGTTTCGAGGCTGACGTTTGGCAACTCGAACCTTCAGCTCCCTCCACAGATTTTCTATGGGATTAAGGTCTGGAGACTGGCTAGGCCACTCCAGGACCTTAATGTGCTTCTTCTTGAGCCACTCCTTTTTTGCCTTGGCCGTGTGTTTTGGGTCATTGTCATGCTGGAATACCCATCCACGACCAATTTTCAATGCCCTGGCTGAGGGAAGGAGGTTCTCACCCAAGATTTGATGGTACATGGCCCCGTCCATCGTCCCTTTGATGCGGTGAAGTTGTCCTGTCCCCTTAGCAGAAAAACACCCCCAAAGCATGTTTCAACCTCCATGTTTGACGGTGGGGATGGTGTTCTTGGGGTCATAGGCAGCAATCCTCCACCTCCAAATACGGCGAGTTGAGTTGATGCCAAAGAGATCCATTTTGGTCTCATCTGACCACAACACTTTCACCCAGTTGTCCTCTGAATCATTCAGATGTTCATTGGCAAACTTCAGACGGGCATGTATATGTGCTTTCTTGAGCAGGGGGACCTTGCAGGCGCTGCAGGATTTCAGTCCTTCACGGCTTAGTGTGTTCCCAATTGTTTTCTTGGTGACTATGGTCCCAGCTGCCTTGAGATCATTGACAAGATCCTCCCGTGTAGTTCTGGGCTGATTCCTCACTGTTGTCCGGATCATTGCAACTCCCCGAGGTGAGATCTTGCATGGAGCCCCAGGCCGAGGGAGATTGACAGTTCTTTTGTGTTTCTTCCATTTGCGAATAATCGCACCAACTGTTGTCACCTTCTCACCAAGCTGCTTGGCGATGGTCTTGTAGCCCATTCCAGTCTTGTGTAGGTCTACAATCTTGTCCCTGACATCCTTGGAGAGCTCTTTGGTCTTGGCCATGGTGGAGAGTTTGTAATCTGATTGATTGATTGCCTCCCTTTAAGAGTGTGCTCCTAATCTCAGCTCGTTACCTGTGTAAAAGACACCTGGGAGCCAGAAATCTTTCTGATTGAGAGGGGGTCAAATACTTATTTCCCTCATTAAAATGCAAATCAATTTCTAACATTTTTGACATGCGTTTTTCTGGATTTTGTTGTTGTTATTCTGTCTCTCACTGTTCAAATAAACCTACCATTAAAATTATAGACTGATCATTTCCTTGTCAGTGGGGAAACGTACAAAATCAGCAGGGGATCAAATACTTTTTTACTTCACTGTATATAGAGAAAAGAGAGTGAGAGAGGGAGAAAGAGTGAAAGAGAGAAATAGAAAAACAATCAGCCCAACTGGCATGAAGACGGCAGAGCGAAATCAAGGAGGAACCATTACGTGTCATCAAAAGAACCCAACATGCCTCTCTAGGGCTTATTGAAGAAGACGGCTCGGATATTTCCCCCAGAACACGTCTGTCAGAGCCAGTACATGTTCCCGACATCGCCCACCACTGCCTCGGAACCTGGTTCGTATTCATTATGAGCCAAATGCAAGAAAACAGACTGAACCTACCTGGACTTGTCCAAAAAGAAATGCATGATTTCATTTTCAGTTGCAAAACATTTTACTAAGGTGTGCACTAATGAACATGACCGTGCTAAGCACTAGCTGCTCTCTATATACCTGCGCAGGGCCGTAGACAAGAGAAGGCCAGAAGCTCTGGTATATGTTTATCCCTGGTTAGAACCTGGGAATTTTCTTTCAGTTGAGGAGAAATTAGTCGTTGAGAACTGTCAGAGCAGAGTTGAGGGGGGGGGGGGGGGGCATTTATAGAGCTGTACTGTACAGTGTCTACTATACTGTACTGTACTCCACCTAAAGCCTGTTGGAGTAACATTCAACCACTAGAGGGCAGAGTATGTACAGTTTCACCATAGACACACATCTGACAGGGGAGTAGAGACAGTGTTAGGAAGGCTGAGAGCGTCAGATCAACTGCAGTATACTCCTAACCAGCCAATCAAATGGACACCTTAAAAAAACACAAACCTTTATAAAAACTATAAATGTCTGTAAGTTAAAGGTCCTTGTTTTGGTGTGTGTGTGTGTGTGTGTGTGTGTGTGTGTGTGTGTGTGTGTGTGGTATGTAAACAGAGGTCATTCGCTGAACCACGATTGCGTGATGATGAATGTCCTTGCCTGAGACTTGAAGACTTGTGTTGGCTCCCCAAGCCAATGCCTTGGCTTTAGCTCACCGGGCTCACACAGTCTTGTGGTAGGAGACTGGGATTCAAAACCCCTTTGTAGAGAACATTACGAGTGCTCTGTTCTGAGCTTGCGTGTTCGTGCGTGTGTGCGTGTGTGTGTCCCCCCCCCCTACCTCTTGTCTGTTGAGCTGGATGCCTGGTTCAGCTCGCTGTTGGAAATGAAGTTGCGGATTTCTGAGAAGTACGAGTCCTCCTTCTCATCTAAAAGTGCATGATTGTCTGGCTCGGAGTTGGGAGAGGAAACGTTGTTTCCTAGGTTGGAGAGGATCCCAGAGTGTTGACTCACTGTAAGCAGGAAACACACCACCGTTAGCCACG